>NW_014541986.1:0-127823 GCF_000741045.1 Vigna radiata var. radiata | reverse complement strand
ACACCAGTTCCTGAGAAGCCACTATTATTCATTAGGAACGCTGCTGCGAAGTCTATAATTAGATTATACAATAGGTCTTAGATTTAAACATTGCATTTGATTAGATTGTATTTTCTTAGACTTTGTACTTTATTTGATGTTGAAATACATTTGAACATGTGTTTGTTCTGTTGAAATTGAATTTGTGTACATGTTTTTATATGCAGGTCTGTTTTTGTGGTAGTGGATATCACAAAAACAGACCTGCAATTTTAAAAAACTGCAGGGGAATATGTCGCGGTTGTGACCTGAACCGCGGCATATAGTGTTTCGTTTTATTTATTTTTTTTAAAAAAGAATTATAGGTCGCGGTTAGTGCAAGAACCGCGGCATATAACTGGGTCTTCTACCGCAGTTCAATCGCGGCATATAGTGGACATTTTTTTTTTAAAAAAAAAGGGATTTAGGCAGCGGTTCCTTGGACAACCGCAGCATATTCCCCAACTTATATACCGCGGTTGTAACCGCGGCCTAAAGTCTCTGACTTACTACCGCGGCTGAATATGCCGCGGTTCGTAAACCGCAACCTATAGTGAAAAATAACCGCGGTAAAAGCCCCTCGCTGCACTAGTGATGCTTGGAGGAATGACCCCTTCTGTGAGCATATCATTTATCATAACTTCTATTTGATCCTTTCTGCTGTTTGGGTATCGATAAGGATACACCTTAACTGGGTCCGCTCCTTCAGTTAAAGGAATGGAATGATTCTGAGATCTACTCGGAGGTAATGCAGATGGAACATAAAAAACTATTCTATAAGTATATAAAAGCATAACTAGTTGCGGTTCCATGTCAGTTGACAAATCTAATAATAGATCATTGGGACCATCAATATGGCAAAATTGTAAGGTAAATAACTCAGCAATGGCATGCCTATGATGCATTAATGCCTTGTGTTTTTGTATGAGCATCAATATCAATGTTGCATGGTCACCATTTGATTAGACTCCATCTTGTGAGAAAGTTGAGTGTGGTAATTAGGGTGACAATACGACAGATAATTGTTACCTGCGGGTATTTATTATCCGTGGGTAGTGAGTATTGTTGGATGCAAATGTCATACTATCTGTATCCGCATGTATCAATTATCCGCAAAAAATTAAAAAAAAAATATATAATTTATTTTTTATTGAGTTAAATTTAATTTAATTTGTATTATATTTTATATTTTATTTTGTAATTTTGTTTAAAAAATTTAGGAAATATATTTTTTAAAATTTTATCAAGGCACACTCTGGGTGTCAATATTCTTATATGGATCTTGAGCGTGAACTTATGGAGAGATGACGAGATCTTAAAAGTGGTTTGATTGCTTCTTTTGTTTAGAAACAACTTCTTTAATGTTGAGAGAAAGATATGATAGATCCACCTGCAAAAAGACTCTTTGATGATCAAATCAGAAAGTTAAAATATTTTAAAATGAGAGTCTATGTTTATGAAATGAGTATTTTTTGAAAAATATTAATTATATTTATAAAATCAATATATAAACCATGAGCCTATACTCTTACAAAAATAGTACTTAATTGGAGAGTATAATAACATAATAAATAGTAATAAAATGATAGACCATAACTATCATACCAAATTAATAATATTTATTTATAATACATAAATATAGTATAAATAGACATGTTTGGGCTAGGTAGAAACAATATTATTTTTCTTCTCGGCGTAAACACATGATCATTATACAAGATTGAGAATTTCACCCATGCCGTAACAAATCTGGCTTAGTTCTACTATTCTCTTCATCTCCCATCCCTAAAATTACAATCTACGGGAAAAGGAAGAACAAAGCGACAGAAGGAAATTAAAAAACCCAGAAGCATTCGCGTTGGGTCTGACTGTACATGACTCTTATATACATAATATATATTTGTATGTGTTGCAAGCTCTCTATTTTGAGCGTGCAGTGCTCCATGTTTAGTTCAGCAGGCCTTGTTTGGAACACATTTTATAGGACCTGCATCTTTAGTCAGAGTAGCCACGGACTGCGCAGATTGTGCTTTCACGTCTGTCTTGGGAGGCTGTGCAACCTTTTTCCCTGACTCCACGAAGAAGGCTCCATTCACGAATAAATCACCCTCCGATCTCCAATTCCAATTCTTCCACCCAATTGAACTTGTCTCGGTCCTTTTTGTCACCTGTGTATATCATGTACCACAACACAACCTTGTTAATGCATATAAATTCAAAGAAACGAAAAAAAATGTGTAGGGTTTCCTTTGAAAGTTTGTTGCATGAACATGTAATGTAACATTGCATACTTCTTTTGCATTTCTGTCTTCCGGAGCGACAAAACGGTTACCCTGGCTGATGATGGTGGGTTGCTGGCTGCCACCTACGGCGTACATTAGCCAGTGAGTGTAGTCGTTGTTAACAATATGAAAGAAGCCCCATCTGCACCTCGGCATTCTCTGAACCAATCCTTTGCCGAAATGGTTAAAAGCCAAAGTCACCTGCATCACTTTATCTCCTGAGAAGCTATCAGTGGCGCCGAATAACAAAACCTGAAAAGCCACAACACAAACGAAATGAACAACGTTAATTCATGCCACAAAAAGAAGAACAAGAAAAGTACCAATACTAGAAGCATGCATGCATGCATGCATATGAAAGAAATGTTTGAAGAGATAGAAGTAAGTTACGTCGTTGTGTTTGACAAAATGGCAGTTGGAGATGGTAACGGCAGTTGACGCACTAACGACATCGATGAGGCCATCAGCGCAATTGGTCATGGAAAGATGATCAAGCCAAACATGTGTGGATCCAAAGACGGAAATCCCGTCGCCGTCACTGGTGGCGCGAACGCCGTAGTGGGTGATGGAATCCCTTATAAGTCCACCTTTAACTGGCTTAATGTCGTGGATGTGCAATCCGTGAATGATAACGTTGTTCACGTACTGGATCGTTATCTGGGCACCATCTTTAATGTGCACATTGGCACCACGTGCATCGATGGTCTTGTTCGACGTTATCAGAAGCTCTCCTTTCAGCTTAATGTTCATGCTTTTCGAAAAAGTGATCCACAGTGGCTCTGGCCGAGTAACCGCATATCTCAATGTTCCTTGTTTAGGGTCCACTAGGTCGTCGTCGGAATTGTCGTTTACCACGTAGATTTTCCCATCTTTGCCTCCGGTTGTGCCGTGGGCAAACCCCATTACACAATCTGCAAGCTTCTTTCGGTTTTTATCCCAATTTAGGTCACATCTCCAACATTGGTCAATTGGGTTTGCCGGCTTGCATTTACTATCGCTCAAGTCCCTTCTCGTGCTGTTGGAGCCTTTCAACGCTCTGTGAAGCCATACGTTTTTCTCTTAGTTTTCATATTCATCTATTGCACTGAAGAAGGAGAAAGAGATAATTAAAGATTAAGATATTTTGGCAACATTTACCTCATGACTTTTGTATTGAATTCAGCGGTAACTTTCATGGGGTTTGGCTTGTATGCCTTTTTTGCAGCTTCCCTTGCTTCCTTCATTCGCCTATGCCAGACATGGTCCATGTCACCTATGTTAGCCTTAAGGGTGGGGAGTATTGCAAGAAAAATCACGTAAAAGAAGAGCAAACTGAACTTGGTAGGTTCCATAACTGTATGTTTCTTTTTCTTGAAGATGTTTGACAAGCTTATGTTTTGTTGTGTTCTTTGCAACCTTATAGTTTTATAGCATTTTAAGTTTCCGTAGTTTGTGGTAGAACCGATAAAAATGGTGTAAGAGATATACTTGGATGCTATATCCTTGTGTGTGAGTTGATTTCGGTATATCTGCTATATATTCGCTGGTGATTGTAGCCTCTTATATAGATATATTAAAACCTTCGAATTATATAAATAGATACGAAAATTTTAAGCCTGTTCGAGGAAAGAGGATAGCCTTTCCCTCAAAGCTTGTTTTTAGGTTATGCTTTCTTTGTCTAATTTTTGGGATATTTTAGCAAAAGAATGATAAAGTTAGCTCTAAACAAACCTTGATCTTTTAAAATGAAAATAGATGATACATTGGTAATTAAATTATGTTAAAAGATCATTGAAGTAATCATGCTAATAATTATTATGTGGACACCAGAAGAATTTAGATTTCTATTAAATGTTTAGAATTGATTATTTTTAAATGCTCAGGTGTTTGAATAATCTGATAACTACACTTTTCCCTTGTAATATCTGCTTTCCCTATTGTCCTTCGTGAAGATGTATTCACATCTTTAAAATAATTTCTAATAAAGATCTTTATTTCTTCGATTCATTTATTAAAATATATATTTTTTCAAACTTTATTTTATACAATGTGATAAATATTTACGATTTTATCCAAATTCTTGTTTTTTTCTTTATAACCATCACTCAAAAAAAGAAAGCATAATGCGAGAAAATAAACTACCATCACTTTCTAATTCTCAAATTAACCTCGACCTCCATCTCCATCTACGATATTCATTGCCTCCAAACCATCATTAACACAGTCAAATGAAAAAAAGACAAGGAGAAGAAAGGAAAAATACAAATTTTAAGTGGAAAAGAGAAGAAGGATTAAAAATATATGTAGGCAATATGTGAAATGATTAGACTCACAAATATTTTCAAAAAAAAAATAACCACCTTTTTATTTCTTTTAGTAATTTTCTTACTTCTTTTTCCATATTTTTAGAAATTTAATTAAGATACGAATACTTGTCATAAAATTCTATATAATTTTATGATGTATTTTTATACTACAAAAAGATTTATAAAAAATTATACTTGAGACCCAAACCCGATCCGACCTTTTAATAATAAGTGGATATTAAATTATTCGCTAACCAACTATTCTCGAGTATTTTTTATCCACAAATATTAAATATTTGGAGATATTTGCTGGTGTAGATTTTTGGTCATCGCTATACATTACTTCAACATATAATAATATAATATATATACATAACTTACATGCATATTATAATATTAAACAACATATCACTTTTACATGATTTTAGCTTATATTATAATATATAACTTTTTTAAATCTATAATGTTTTACATTCCCATAGTATACAAGCACAACTTTACTTTAGTGTGTAAAAGTCATGTCAAATTAATATGATTTTTTAAAATGAAGTCGTATTAAATTGAACACAACTTATCTACGTTTATAAAATTTTAAAAAATTTTCTATTTTGATAATTTGTGAAAAATTGTACCATTATTGTATTTTGGCCACTTTTTAAATATTAACAGTATTGATCATGATCATTTACATTGAGGAGAAAAAGGTAAGTTCATATTTTGTCATTCAAAAACAATTTTAAAAAATAATAAATTATCCTACAGGACATACTATTTATTTTATTATTACCAATATTTCTTATATTTTATTTTATCACCTATTATAATATATATATATATATATATATATATATATATATATATATAATCTTAAAATACAAAAACAAATCATTTAAATATGCCGTATAAATTAATGTCTGAACTTATATATTTTAATGTAGGTATTTTTACTAGAGACATATAAAAGAGATTCATCAGGTTAGGAATAAATTTACATAATAATTCAATATTAAGTGAACAAATTTATATAAAAACTAAGATATTAATCTCCATTGAAGATTTTACGATAATATAATTTTGTAAGTCTTGTTTATGTACTTATTTTTATTGAATTTAAAACTTGTAACTCACCTTATATTCTTAAAAAAGATGTTTATTGGAAATGTAAAATTGGATTGAACATTAAATATTATGAGTTATAATAAACGAAGCAAGGTATTGCTTTTGCATAGTAAGAATACCTACTTATAAGGTTATATTACAATGTCTGGCGGCAGAAGCATGGAATAATAATGTTAAAGCATGGAAGCAAGCCATCCAAGTTCGTAATATCAGGGAATTGCAAATAATCGTATAAGAACATTTACCTTCCTCTGGCTTTCCAACAAATTATCAATCGCTGTCACATCTTTGAGACACAAACATCATTGGAATTTGAAGTTTTAAACTCATTCTCAATGGCCACTGAAACAAGTAGAAGAAGCTCAAGACGGATTGGAACAAATTCATCATCTCAAGCACCAGAGGTTGAAGAGATCGTACCTAATTCAGGATGGACAGAAGATCATTCAGGCCATTTTCTTCTCGTAGATCTTCCTGGTATTCAAACAACTCATAATCATTTTATATTGCCTCAACTTTCTAATTAGATACATACATTTACTAAATTACTAACAAATTAACATATATCTTTTTATATATTATATGATGGTATGTATGTTAGAAATTGCATTTGGGATCTTATTTCAGACTTCAAGAAGGAGGAGGTGAGTCTTCAAGTTGATAGCTCCGGTGGCCGGATAATTGTGAAAGGCGAAAGGTATACAAATGAACAGCAACGTGTTTACTTTGAGCTGAAATTTGCAGTGCCAGCAGATGCAGACTTGGAGAACATATCCGGAAACTTTGATAGTGAAATCCTTCACGTGCACGTTCCCAAGCGAGCTTCACAAGAGCACAGAGAAAATGGCATCCAGAAAGCTTCAAATGCCCATTTTGAAAGGGCAGAAGAAACTGAAACTGAGGAACACGATGCTGTTAACAACGATTACGTTGCTCGCAGATATGACACTCCACACCATGAGAACAGCGAGAATGAAGAAAGAAGACATAACATGGATGATTATTCTCAGAGCATAACAAGGAAGAGGGAGAAAAAACACATATCAAGAACTGCAATGGAGGTTCTGATGAGAAACAAGGGAGTTGTTACAGCTGCTATTGTCGCTTTTACCTTTGGTTTGTATGTTTCTCATAAGTTCCATTCATGGAATGAACCATAAGTCAAGTTCCTAAACCCTAATCTATATACACAAGAAAGAATATGTGTTATCATGTTGATATATTATAATCAATAATGCCTGTATTTTATACTTTTTTTTATATAATTATACGTGTTGATTATATTTATTTAATATTTTTTATTTAAATTAATTTTTACAAAAAATCTTATTTTAAAATAAAAGTATATTTAGTTATTATTTAAATTTAGGAAATCAAAATTGAGGTATTTTAAATATTTAATATTTTATCATAGATACAAAGTGCATGAATAAAATAAAATAACAAACTTCTTTATATAATATATCTCTTATATTTTTAATATATATTTTCAAAACTTTTAAAAATCTTAAAAACATTCAAGCTTAATTCAATTTAGGATGACTTTTTATTAGAATTTATATTTTTGAGATTGTACAATATTCATTATTGATGGAGAGAACAATCCAACAACTAAAAATACAAAAGTATATAACATAAATAATACATCCAAACTTACAAGAATATACGAAGAGCAACAATAAAAATTGATACCAATAATTTTAAAAAAGAACACCAATATTTTTAAAATAAAAAATTCTCTCAGTATGAGAAGTAAAACCCTAATATCAAGTATAGGTACAAGAGAATTAAATCAAAAGTATAAAGAGAATTAAATCAAAAGCGTAAACAAGTACATATAATTAGTCAATATATCAAAACAATAATGCTTTTAAATTTGAAAAACAAAAAAAAAAAAAAGATAAACATAAAAATAGAACAACAATATGAGAATGATTTCTCAAATAATAGATCTCTAATTGACTATCACAATGATCAAAATGAAAAATCATATGTCACAAACTTGATGTCAAAATTTAAGTTCAATCAAATAGTTAATATAGAGTGAATTACAATTTTATTAGGTGACTCAATAGATATGCCAACAAATTTTATTTTTCCTTTTTCTCTTCTAAAGTTGGGATTTTTACAAACTCTCTTAGACATAAAATATCCATTTCCACTTAGGTTAAAAATAAATGAATTTGACTAGTTTGAAATTTTTAGACACTCTTAAACTCTTTTAAGTGATTTCATTATATAATTGTATTGGTCTCTATCATTCAAACAAATAAATATAATTCCAATTTAGAGCTTTGATGTCACTCTGGTGTTGGAGTATATTTAGTTTAGTATTATTGATTTGAAGTATTTTTAGGTTCAAGTAATTGTTGCTCTATTTAAGAGTTTGTTTTTCTTTCTTCTTCAAATTTGAAAATATTATCGTTTTGATGTATTGACTGATTGTAGACATTTTTTTGTATTTTTTATGTGAGTTTCTTGTACTCATATTTAATCTTAATAGAACTTAATTGATTAATTAGTTTCCATGAGTACTTGTTTCTTACCTTGGAAAGGTTCTTTTTTATTAAAAATGAAAGAAAGTAATTTCGTGTTGTTTACATTAGCATAAAAAGGACTATATATAACTATTACAAGAGAGATCCTAGGCCATAATCAAGCAAATAGATTAATGACAAGATTATGATGAGATATCGTAGAGTATACATTTGGAAACACGTTATTGTAATAATATTCTAAATATAAAACTGATATACGTGTATTCTTAAAAAAAATAAAAATATTAATGTTATCTTTTTTAAGGATGTAACTTGGATACCATTGTTGTTAAATATCTTTGATAAATCCCCTCAAAAGATCCATTACTGCTATAGTCTCTTAAAAAAAGTTATGACACATTTGGTTACTTGCATATGCAAAGTCATTGAATTAATGTTGATCTATCATTTAAAATGTTTGTCTGATAATTAATAGTTAAATTATTTCTTTTGTGCACATTTTTAATAATTACATAAGTATGCAAGTTGTTCGACAAATTTTATTTGTGTTAGACAATTCATCTCAACTTTTGTTTTGGGATGGTAGTGACTTTTACAATATATAAACACAATATAAAACGTTATTTAAGTAACTTTTTATAAAACTTCCTTAGAAGATCCCATTTCTCGTCAATTATATAGCTTCAGAAGTATCTACATACCTATTTGCTCCCATATAACACACGTTATATTATCATTGCCATAAACAAACACAAACACAACCAAGTATGAGTGAGCTAACAAAATCAACCTCAAAACACCAATACAACACTTACACTTATATCTCAGATGTTATGTCCTTACCAAAATCCCATCACATCAAATAGTACCATCACATAGTAAGACTATGACAAGAAATACATTAGCAACCATACATCCCCTTATAAGAAACCATGACCAACTTGTTAGTTCCACACAACATTTCAATTGAAACCAACTCATGCCGATACTAACCATCTCCATAAACGTATGTCTTCTTCCAATCTTTTCCACACCTTGTTTACCAAAACAGAACAATTTGAGTGCTCCTCCACCGCAACTTTAGACCTATCTCCCCTGTTTCTCAAGCTGTTCACATCAACTCTAAACTCAATATGAGTCGGAACCTTACGGGCAATACATTTGTCCCTTTCTACCTTCTTGAAAGAGGAAAGGGCAACACTCGAATCTCAGTCTCTTCTACTGCACCACATGGATTAAAAGACCCATCTCTTCCACCGCCTCTTAAAGACGAAGAGATTCACCTTTCTACTCTCACGGAAGAGGAAAGGTGACTACCTTTCTACCCCTCAAAAGAGGAAAGGTACAACTCCAAATAAAAGATGTATGGCAAGAAGACATACCCAATGACATAACCACTACCATACCCCATGTTTAGTACCACGTGACATTCACACTAATTTTAGATGGTTGTCATAGAAATCAATTTCATCAGCATCTCATCCCTTGAGTTTCAACCCCAGAATCACATATCCCACTCTTGTAGCCATATTAGTTGAGTAGTCCCACACACAAAGAAGAAATAGAGGCCCTGATCTTAAGGGTAATTCCTACTAATTCTTAGACCACCACCTTACTCTTGAAAAGCCAAGAGTAACTCTCCGATTATTTCACTACTCACAGCTGGCTTACACAAATATGTTTATTTCCTATTCAGGCCCAAACTCATCCTAATTGAGTAATACCCATTGGTACTCATAGACAATACACTCACAAAAAATCTGGACAACCCTCATTCAATCAAGTAACATCACATGCACACATTCAATTAACTCATGAATGAAATACATCATCACATCAACCTGGACAACTATAAACCAACAAAATAGCTTCATCTAAACCTATTCAACAAGCTCATTACAGATTTTACAACAGTATTACTGACCAAAAAAAATTTCATCACAGTTCCTGGGCATATATCCATTTAAACAGTCACATTGCACCAACCAAGTTGTAAAACTGCAGCATAAAGTCTAACACATCTTGTAAGCTAAAACGAGATAGCATTTTTGCCATAACACATAATTAACGTACACATTCCAACAATTTAGCATTTAATCAATACAATATAACATACAAATTATTGCAAGACAATCCATAATGTCAAACATCCATTCCTTGCTTTTCATTACAAAAAAAAATTAAAGCAGATTTAAGCATAATATCCTACAAGAATTACATATAGATGCTAACCTTCCATTTTCAAATAGCCTTCAACCCCTCCACCCCCCCCTCCCCAACCCTCCCCAATTTACCTTGTTCTCGAGTTCTAGGGTTTAACTAGGGAGAAAGAGAGAAAAAGATTGGAGANNAAATAATTAAGGTTNGTTNTCCNTGTTTATCTCTCGACNCTNGCACCTNNCTCTCGNAAGAANTNGTTATCCCTTGCCATACAATGCCCTCTAGGGTTCGTGACTTTAGAATGATTAAAAGAGAGAAGAAGAGCAATGTGGGTTGATTGAAGGAAAATGAGAGGAAGTTTTCTCTTTTATGCACTTCGCAAGTTTCAGCCTCACATCATACTTTAAAAAAAAGCAATTAAAACACACTTTTGTTCACTCACTCTCATTGTTACATTTTAGGCACGGGATGCTCTCAATCACACCTCCACCTCTACTCCCCTAATTTACCTTGTTCTCGAGTTCTAGGGTTTAACTAGGGAGAAAGAGAGAAAAAGATTGGAGAAGAAATAATTAAGGTTCGTTCTCCGTGTTTATCTCTCGACGCTTGCACCTCGCTCTCGTAAGAAGTTGTTATCCCTTGCCATACAATGCCCTCTAGGGTTCGTGACTTTAGAATGATTAAAAGAGAGAAGAAGAGGAATGTGGGTTGATTGAAGGAAAATGAGAGGAAGTTTTCTCTTTTATGCATTTCGCAAGTTTCAGCCCAACATCAGACTTTAAAAAAAAAGAAATTAAAACACACTTTTGTTCACTCACTCTCATTGTTACATTTTGGGCACGAGATGCTCTCAATCACACCTTCACCTCTACTCCCCTAATTTACCTTGTTCTCGAGTTCTAGGGTTTAACTAGGGAGAAAGAGAGAAAAAGATTGGAGAGAAAATAATTAAGGTTTGTTTTCCATGTTTATCTCTCGACGCTCGCACCTCACTCTCGCAAGAACTCGTTATCCCTTGTCAAACCATGCCCTCTAGGGTTCGTGACTTTAGAATGATTAAAAGAGAGAAGAAGAGGAACATGTGTTGATTGAAGGAAAACGATAAAAATTTTCTCTTTTCTGCACTTCGCAGGTTTTAGCCCAACATCAAACTTTCAAGAAAGCAAAGCAATTAAAACACACTTCTGTTCACTCACTCTCATGGTTACATTTAGGGCATGGGATGCTCTCAATCACGCCCCCCCTCCTCGCTCCCTAATTTACCTTGTTCTTGATTTCTAGAGTTTAACTAGGAAGGAAGAGAGAGAAAAAAATTGGAGAAGAAATTATTAAGGTTCATTTTCCGTGTCCTTCTATCGACGTTCGCACCTCGCTTTCGCAAGAACTCGTTATCCCTTGCTAGACCATGCCCTCTGGGGTTCATGTGTAGAACGATTAAAAGAGAGAAGAAGAGGAACATGGGTTGATTAAAGGAAAATGAGAAGAATTTTTCTCTTTTCTGCACTTCACAGGTTTTGGTCCAACATCAGACTTTCAAAAAAAAAAAAGCAAAGGAATTAAAACACACTTTTGTTCACTCACTCTCATTGTTACATTTAAGGCTTGGGATGCTCTCAATCACTCCCCTCCCCTCCCCAATTTATCCTGTTCTCGAGTTTTAGGGTTTTTACTAGAGAGAAGGAGAGAAAAAGATTGGAGAAGAAATAATTAAGGTTCGTTTTCCGTGTTTATCTCTCGACGCTCGCTCTCGCAAGAACTCGTTATCGCTTGTCAGACCATGTTCTCTAAGGTTCGTGACTTTAGAATGATTAAAAGAGAGAAGATCGAAGGAAAATGAGAAGAAATTGTCGTTTTTCTGCACTTCGCAAGTTTCGACCCAACATCAGACTTTAAAAAAAAAAATAAAGCAATTAAAACACACTTACTCTTATTGTTACATTTAGGACATCTCTTTTTTGTACTTTGTAGATTTCGACCCAATATCTGACTTTAAAAAAAAAAAGTAAGGCAACTAAAACAAACTTTTATTCTTAACTAGATTTGAAGGTGTGCCCTTTAGGAAATATATACATAAGCGAGAGTCACACATACCACTATACCAAACTTAATTCACTAATTACAATACCATACAATATCTTTTTAACTTATTCTTATTTCTCTTATACTATATTTTACCCTTTTTTTTAACTTAAAGAGATAATATATATACCAAGAAATCTGGTACCTGAACATTTACCACCATACACTATACTCTAATTAACCTCACAATATTAAAATAAACCTTGACTCAAAAATATTTTATTACTAACTGATACATAGAATGGTGCTATTTACCTTGGGTCTTACAATATATTTATGTGAATTATTAATTTCCAAACATTCAGTCCTTACATATGTTAGAATTTAGTCATTAAATTTTTTATTAATTAATCTAACATAAATTAAAATTGAATAATCTGACTGTATTTAACTACATTCGAAATTATCCACATCTGAATGATATGATAAATTAAATGGTCGAAATGAAATTTAAAATATTAAATTTGGATTATGTTGAATTGGTTAAGTTAGGTCCAAAACTTAATCGAACGAGTAGTCAATTTTTATTATTATCAACTTGTTACAGTAATTTTTTATTTGATTTTCATTTCATTTTGTTTTCTTTTTCTTTTATCTATTAGTTAATTTAATTGTTTTGGTGTTTTGTATAGCACTTTTATTTTGTGGTGTTTTCTATGTCACTTTTATTTTATTATAATATTTTTATTTGGTTGATAAAAAAAAACATTTTTTCTTTTTGTTTTCTTGATGAATGACTCGAACATGTAACTTATGGAAAATGATATTTTCATACCAATTTTTGACATCATTTGGACATTGTACACGTGTTTCAAATTAAAAAAAGTTGAGATAGGGACATATTTGGAAGAGAAAAATCAAAGTTTTTTTTTTAATTTAAAATCGTCCAACCACGTTTTGACACGTGTGCAGTGTTAGAATGGTGTCAAAAAATTGGTGTGAAAATTCCCTTATAGTTTACGAAAAGTAAATTGTAGAATAGTAGTTGAACGAAAAATTCAAAAAGTTGCTCCTTGTCAAAAAATATTCACATTCTATACCTTGAACTCAATAACTGGTCCAAATATGATGAATTACAATAACAAAAGGTCATGTTTGGAGAAATTTGAAATTTGAAAATGCGAGGGATTTGTAGCATTCTAAATGCGACGAAAGTTACGGAACTTGAATAATGATTTTGGGTTAAATAAATGTTTCCAAAACCCTAATAAGTGAAGTGAGCTTAAGATCGAAGCAATGATGATTTCTTACGTAATCAGATTCAATTCCCTTTCTCTCTGCAGTTGTAAACGATAGTTACAGTTTGATTGATGGAAATTTCGCTATGTGGTGTTCCAATGTTTGTCCTTTCTCACACGAGGAAACATCGCTTGATGCAGAAGCTAAGCGTACTCTTCACCCTTTTCCTTCCCAATAAACAATGACTATAATTGACTTGTATTCATTCTTCATGGCAAAATGAACCAGGGTCCGGGCTTATATTTTGATATTGGAAAGAAGGCCAGAGGTTTTACACACTTCTTTTCTGCTAATTCTTTTACTTTTTCTTTTCATTTTAATCTTTCATTAATCTTCACTCTGCACTCATGTCAGATGTTCTTCATAAGGACTACTGTCAACAAACACCAATTCACTTTAACTACAGATTCTTCGCTTGGAATTTAGATCTCTCCTGTGAAGGTAATATATATATATATATATATATATATATATATATATCAGCTCAAACCCTCTTGGCTTTTCTTTAAAACATCCTCAAAGATGTAATGTGAATATCTCAAACCTGAAAAAGCTATGGAATTTCGTATCTGACTACACTGTCTTTCATTGTGTATGTGTTGGAGTAGAAGAACTTGTGCATGGACTAAAGGGCCTTTTTGCATGTAATATACCTGACTCTGGGAAGGTACAACCACATTTTACTGGTCTACATACCATAAATAATTCCATCTTCAATAACCTAGTCTTCAATTTCATTGCATCTAACTACTTTTGGGGATCAAAATGATTTCGGTTGCAGTTGGAACTTCGACACTTGAGTAGATTCAGTGGGTTTAGTGCAAGCATTGGATTATTGGGAGACGAAGGAAAAGGATATAGCCCTGTAGCAAACCTCTCTGGTCTTATAGGAACCAGAATTCTCTCCCTGGGAGCTAATCTTGCCTATGACATATCAGCAACAAGGACAACTAACAGTCTCAATACTGGGTTGAGCCTCAACAGTCCCTACCTTGTTGCTTCCGTGACTTTGTGAGTATCCTTCAACAGAGGCTAAGTTTATCAGAAAATCTACAGTAACATCAAATTTGTGATCAGTACTCTAGCTCAAGAATACATCTAAAACTGTGAAAGTTAAAGTGTAGCTTTGGTATTAACACCTTAAAATATTTCTTGTTTGGCAAAGCAAATGAAGAACACCACTTTCCGTGTTTACTTTAGGTACATGTATGCACTACATTTATTTAGATGAGCACCACAAACTTGATATTCCATCATCTCCAAAACAATACAAGTGAAATATTTCCAACTTATTCAACTTAAGATACCTCTGCAATGTGCAGGTCCACAACTGAGTTAAGCAGGGTTAATGTTTTGTGCTCAGTGTTCTTATGTTTCTTTCTTCAGACCAAATGACTGTGCATGCTGAAGTTTGGCGGGTGCTAATTATGCAGGCATGACTATTTTCAATCTTTGAAAGGTTGCTGCTATTTTGAAGTGAACCCCCTGACCAAGACTGCAATTGCAGCAGAGGTGAAGTATGACCTTGCAGATGATGAGATTACTGGTGTAACGATTGGTGCTCAGCATGCATTGTTTCCTTGGACATTGTTGAAGGCTCGACTCAGCAACAATGGCAGGGTAGGCGCTCTTATTCAACAGAAGTTCGGAAGGAAGTTTTCCATAACTGTGGCAGGAGAGGTCAATTTGAATGAGAAAGACAAAGAAAAGTGTCCCAAGGTTGGAGTCTACATGGCTATAAAATAGTTTTTCAAGAAGAAAAGCTCTTCATGTGGAAACAGGCAACGAGAAATCATGAAGACGTCCAAAAGAGGTTGTAAACTGCATGAAAATTTTGTTTTGCACCGTCCATTTTGTTCAACATTGGACAAGTGTATCATATCCTTATTTAGTGTTTTGTGAGTAATGTTTTTGAAGTCTGAAAAGAAGCCATACACAGTTTTATTAGATATCTATGTATCAGAGATTTGTACTAGTGAAAATTCAAATTGAATTGTGTTTCTCGTGTAGGTAACTCTCGAACAAAATCCATTCTGCAAGAGTTAATTTCTCCTTTGCTGGTCAAGATGAAGTGGTAGAAGCAACATATATTTCTATGCTTGATTTGGTTTTGGAGAACTAATTGTTCATAGAGAGAAGTAGAGCTATGTTTACTTAGTAAACAATGATCATTTATATGTAAAGCATCCAAACCATACTATTCCCTGCAGGGAAAATGTGTCAACAAAACTTCAAGTAATAATCAGCATGAAGAGCTGTGATGTGTTGTTTGAAAGGTCAATTAATTTCCTGTTGCTCAAAATTGTAGCTGCAATGATAATGAGAACTTGGATCTGTATCATTCACATTTTAGAATGCTTCTATTCACAGTGATAGTGGCAAATGGATTGTCTAATTAAACAAGGCCACTGAACACATTATGCTTTGAAAGACAACCTTGTCATGCTCACATAGCTTTTACAAGGTGGAGTAGAAACTACTGATTATAACCTAGAAAAAGTCCATTATGAAATGGGTAGCTATATAATCACTAACCGAACTTGGTAAAGGGAAATGAAAGCAGCTGAAGACTTGGAGGAAGTACCAATTTCTTTCGAAGTGTAAAAATAGAGTGACAAGGACTGTGTCAAGGACATCTCATGCAGTTGTATGAAGTTGTACCAGGTACATTAACTGATTCTAAAGGTATGTGTTGGTAATTGTACACAGACATACATCCTCCAGTATGTAAAGACATGATAAAGGCTGCAAAGTGTTTTCAAAGAACAGGAATATTCCTAAGGGGCTAGATGAGTACAAGTCCATATCCTTAGTTGGTTGTAGGTACAAGATAATAGCAAAAGCCTTATCCATTAAACTTAAAAGAGTGCTACATAAGGTCATTGGAAAGGCGATGAATCACTGAAGTATACTATTAAACATGCATATAAGTTACTACAAAATAATATCAAAGAAACAAGATATGGAGATGTATATGGGTGGCAATTGTTTGGATGATATGGAATCATGGTTAACATATAAAATCACAAAGGTTTGAGGGTTGTATGAGTCCAGTAATATGTTTGAGGGTTGTACAATAAAGATGGGTAGGGTTAAGTATAAAAACTTCAAATTATGGTAGGGATTGTGTTTATTACATTTGTGCTCAATATATATGGATGTTTTAGGTATGAAAAGAAAACTACAACAGTAATCAAGAGACATAAGAGAGGATAATACATACATAATCATTTCAATCTACATAAAATACAAATATATAACTAAATTTAAAAAAATATAAGACCTCATTCATATATTTATATATATGACTCTAAGTAAGAAGATAAACATGAGAACATGGGTACATAAACTCTTGGTATTGAGGTTAGAAGTAGCTTATTCTTATTTTTTGTACTCACATTATTTCATGAGTACATAAACTTGTAAATCTATTAATATATCTAACAAAACAAAAGACATGTCAAATATTACTCTTTGATCCTAAAAGAAAAAAAGAAACAAAAATAGAATAAGAAAACAGAAACAAGGAAACCTAGAAACTATTCTAATATCCTAATATGAAAATTAAAATAAAATGAAGTGAAAAATATTAAAAAAAATATAACATACAAAGTAAAATTAAAATAAAAAATAAAGTCTAGAAACTATTCTAATTTCCTAATATGTTGTAAAATTGATAAAATAGGTTATCCATCTTTATCTATCATAGTCAATGAATTCAGAATTAAACATTTGGATATCCATAAAATATTATTTTAAAAACATAATAAATTGAAATTAGAGTCCATAATATATATATAATTTTTGAATATTCAATAAAACAAAAAATATTTAATAAAATTCAACTAAAAATATTCAAAATTTTTAAAGACTTGAAATTCAATTAAATATTAAATAAAATAATTAAGTTAATTTAACATCTCAAGTACAAATTATTCATATATTACATAATTAGCTTAATAAATATATTTAAATTCTCAAAATATTTACGAGGTTACAAACATTAAAAAATTACAAGGTGACTATGAAAATTAAAATCTTTTAGAATGAAAACAAAACAAAAATTTAAACCTTGTAAAATGAATATGAAATTAATGATTTCACAGAAACTAAAGCAAAAGACTTTTAAAAGGATGTTAGGATCTCCCACATGCGTTGCCCGTTGCACAGGATCAAGCAAAATGAGCACAGGATCAAGCAAAATGATTAAGGTTAATTGCACAAGGGCATCATCGTAAAGCAACATCGTCGTCATCCCTGTCTTGCTCCGTGTGCCTCGTATAAACCCACGATTCCCTCCTCTTCCAGGAACCCCAACAGAACCAATCTCTCTCTTTCTGCACCTTCCTACCTCCTTTCCCCTTCCACTCTCTTCCAATATCACTTTTTTTTCTTGTTTTTCAATTCCCCATCTTTTGAGAGTCTCAGTGATGGGTGTATGCTGTCGCTGTTCCCACACCTCATACATCACCGCCATCATCATCACCAGCTTCTTCCGCCACAAGCCTTAGATTTTTACAGTTTTACTTCATCCACGTATTTCAACACCGTTGACCACACCCATGGTCTTCCTCTGAGGATCCAACATGGTGGGTGGGACTGTCTTTTCCGCTGCTTCAAGTTTAACCACTTTACTTCCCAACCAAACACCTGCTTCCGCCTCTCAGCCTCTCGATTCCATTTTCCACTCTTCTTCTTCTTCTTCTTCTTCTTCCCCTTTTCTCGGTACCTTCCTTTTCTCTCTTCTCTATTACAGTATAAAGGCTTGTAACACAGGCAGCCCTAGCTTACACATTAATTTAGGCGATAAAAATCAACTCTTTTACAATCTTAACAAACATTCATGAATAAAAACTACAACTTGCACTTGCCCAAGTTGTGATTGAGTTGGTCAAGCATCCTACAATAATTTACAAACATGGGTGGAGATGGAATAGGACTCTTAGTTGTCTAAATTGTCATTTTTTATACGTGGGTAATGGTCTTTTGTGGTGGTGTTGTTTGTTCAGGTTCAAGATCTATAGTGAGCTTTGGAGGTGTTCAAGGGGGGAAAGGGTGCAAAGAGTCGTTCTTCCTGCCTTACGATGATAATGGGGATGAGGACACAGACGAATACTTCCATCAGCCTGAGAAAAAACGCAGGCTTTCCGTTGAGCAAGTGCAGTTTCTTGAGAAGAGCTTTGATGAGGAGAATAAGCTCGAACCCGAGAGGAAGATTCGGCTAGCTAAAGAACTCGGGTTGCAGCCGCGGCAGGTGGCCATTTGGTTTCAGAACCGCCGGGCGCGGTGGAAGACGAAGCAGATGGAGAAGGATTATGATTCCCTGCACGCATGCTATAATGATCTCAAGGCCAGCTATGATGATCTTCTCAGGGAAAAGGATAAGCTCCAAGCTGAGGTGAGTTCAGTTGATGCTACTTGCTGAATTCTAGAATGCCAAAGTCGATGCATAATTTAGCTCTTGACAGTAGTAACTTAATTGAAGTTCATTCCACTTGTTGAATTACAGAATGCCAACCTTTTGGTTAGCATACAATTTGGCTCTTGAAAGTAGTAACTTGTGTTAAATTGTTGATTTGATAAAGTGTGTGTCTTCAAGTTGGCAATCTGTTTGTAAGTTTGCTGGGAAATTGTTTAAACCAGCAATACACGGTGTCTTGGTTAGAATCTCATAGCTGGGTCATTGACTCATTGTCCCAAATGCAGAGATTTACCATATCAAGTTGTCAATTTATAAATAATTTTGTCCGTCTAAAAGGATTAATTTACCACTTTGGATGTTAACTTACACGCCATTTTATGATTCATGAAAATGTTTGTGATGGTGATCTTTCAAATTAGGTAGCAAAGCTCAGTGAGAAGGTGTTTGAAAGAGAAAAACTGGAGGAGGGGAACTTGTACAGGGCTGAAACCAAGGGATTTCAGGAGCCGCTGCAGAAGTCTATGATTGATTCAGCTTCAGAGGGTGAAGGGTCCAAAGTTGACATTAGTTCAGCAAAGAGTGACATGTTTGATTCATCAGAAAGCCCACGTTACACTGATGGAGTGCACTCTGCTCTCCTAGAGACCGGTGACTCTTCTTATGTGTTTGAACCTGATCAGTCAGATGTGTCACAGGATGAAGGAGATAACCTGAGCAAGACCCTTTTGCCTCATTACATGTTTCCCAAACTTGAAGATGTTGGTTATTCGGATCAACCTCATAATTCATGTCATTTTGGATTTCCCGAGGAAGAAGATCAAGCCATCTGGTCTTGGTCTTACTGAATTTTCTGTTGTAGTAACACACATCATGCATCTACCGTGGACTCTCACAGGTTCTTCTGTCAAGAAATGAGATGATGTGGTAGACATGGGTGAGTGAGTGAGTGAGTGAATAATAAGCCAAAGAAAAATGGCACTATGCTGGTCCAGAACCGTGGTTTCTTGCCAGTTCTTTTTTACTTTGCAATGTAACTTTTGGATCAAATGTAATTAATTAATAATGTCTTGTTGTTGAGGATGTAGGTCTGAGTTTCATTTGAGGTAATGAATTTACATAGGAAGTTAGATGAATAATAATTAACATAGAGTTTATGTTTTCCATTTGAGGCCAGTTATGATGATTCTATTCTATTGTTGTTGACATTTAATTGGTGGAGTGGAGGACCTCTAGCACTTGGTTGATTCCTCAGTTCACTTGGATGATGGGTCCATGTTGTTTGAAATTTGAATGGGTGGCAAAAGCTTGCACGAGGAAGTTGACAAAACTCTTTGAAGGATCACTTTCTTAAGTTTGAGGGTATTTTTGTGAGCAGACTATGCTCATTCTTTCTCCTCTGAAGGTCACTTTCACTGAATTGGCAACAATCATAGTAGTGGCTTCCAACAAATTAAGGAGAACCACGGACTTTTGAGAAAAAAGTTTTGCAGTTACATGTATGAGATTTGTGGTAGAGAGAGAGGAGAATGATATTTTTGAGTGTGGGGATCCACCACTTTGTTGTTTCCTTTGGAAGTAATCAATAAATGAATGCTTTTTTTCACAAGTGATTTCAAAGACCTATGCAAGAGAGAGATAATAACTTGTCGTTGCATACAAGACCTCATAAGAAAACAAAAACTGTGTTTTACACATTAGTAAGCATATAATAGGAATGTGTGTAATCGAATGCAAACAAATTAAACAAAATAGTTCTTTTTAGATTAAAAGTAGATTACATTTTTGCATTTTCCTATGTTTTTAGTAAATATTCCTAATACTCCTCCATTATTTGACGTACAGAAAATTCCTTAATTGTTTACTCGTATAACGCTAAAATTATTACCCGTAGCGATAAATATTCCAAAAAGTTAGAAGAGATTGTATAATATTTTTACCAATCAAGTTTAATATAATCACATACTATACTATATTTTGATATATATAAAATAATGCTGACCTTTATTCTGATGTGATGTGGTTTTTCTTTGGTTGAAGATACTTGTTCATGTTATTGTTTATTAATATCATCGACAGTTTTTTTTGTTAAATTATTTATATCAATGTGATATGCATTATGTGATTCTTTCTCTTCTTCTTTACAATATATTTTTATCCTTCTCATTTTTTTCTTCTTCTTCTAATTTTAACTCAAGCTCTCTTACTTTAATAAATAATGTAGGCGATGAGATTTTTTTATTACAAAATTGATGTGATTATAAGTTGTCACAATCTATTCAAATTTTCATAATTATTATATTCAACTCTCTTTTGTCAAAGTTCTTTTTCATGTGAGTTGTTTCTACACATAATAAATGTTTTCATCTTAAAGTCTCATAAACATCTCATATACTTATATAAGAGTGTTTCACATCTGATCTCTTATGTTACTTCATGAGTAACCTCAAACACATCTCATATTTTCTTTAAGTTGAAACATTTTGAAATTTTGCAATCAAAGTATAATTTTACATCATGAAGTAATTACTTTTAAAATAATGTAGGTTTTCTTTTTTCTCAAGATCGTATATAATTAACTACAAAAAGTTCTTTAATTATCAATAAAATAGTACTGATAAGAATAAATTTGTCGATAAAATAACATTTATTGACAGATTTTATTGACAAAAATAAATATGTCGATACATTAGAATTTTGAATTACCAACAAAAAGTATTTTTTGATCAATTCTGACAATAAAATTAGCTAGTAAAATGTTCATCACTAAATTTTATCGACAAAATATGAAATTCGTCAGTAATTACTGATGACAAAAAATCCAAGAAAAAAATATGTCGATAAATATCTATCAGTAAATATCACGATCTAATTCTTCTTCTTTCTCTTCCCTTCTTTTTCCTTTCATTTTTCCATTTATTTCTTCTTCCAATTTCTCCTCCCCTACTTCTCATACTCCTCCTTCTCTCACTCTTCCTTTTTCTCCTCCATTGCCACCACTACCTCCACCTTTACTTGTTAAATTTTAGAGATTTATTATTTTATTAGTTTTGGGTCTAGTAATATTTGGTTTAATTTGATAGAGATAAAATAGGAATGGGTAGTTATGGTTTTCTGTTTATCTAGGTAGAATATTATTTTATATAGAATAAGCAAATTTTATTTTTAAGTAAATTGATAATTTATTGTCAGTTTTTATTATTTGTATTTGGCCCAAGGCCCAATTTGCACCTATTTAAAGGTTGCTAAAGTTTAATGAAAATCACCCACAATGGATTGAAGAGTAAAATTATTTGTGTGGATCACGTTATGAGTGTGTATAGTGTGATTTTTCCAACATTTACGTTGCTCTATCATATAGTCATCGCCACCGTTGCACCACCTTCGACTCCTCTCCTTAATGATTTTAAGCGTTATGAATGGATTTTAACCGTCACTAATACCAACTTTTCTTTTAGTGATTTATCTCTTCAACTTGTTTTATATTAAACAAAGTACAATCATGTTTAATATAATCACACATACAAAATATGTATAAAATAATCTTGACCTTTGTTGTGATGTCGTGTGGCTTTTCTTTGGTTGAAGATACTTGTTCATGTTATTGTTTCTTAATATCATTGAGAGCTTTTTCGTTAAAATATTTATATCAATGTTAGATGCATTATGTGATTCTTTCTCTTCTTTTTTACAATCTATTTTCATCCTTCCTCATTTTTTTTTTCTTCTTCTTCTAGCTTCAACTTAGGCTCTCTTACTTTAACAAATAATGTAAGTGATGAGATTTTTTTATTACAACTTTTTTGTGATTCTAGGCTGTCAGAGTCTATTCAAATGTTTTATAATTCAATTTTCTTTTTGTCGAACTTCTTTTCCATGTGATTCACTATGTTAGTGAGTTGTTTCTACACATCATAAATGTTTTCATCTTAAAGTCTCATTAACATCTCATATACTTATAAAAGAGTGTTTCACATTTGACCTCTTATATTTTTTCATGAATAAACTCAAAAACATCTCATGTTTTCTTTTCATTGACACATTTTGAAATTTTGCAATTAAAAAAGTATAAGTAAGAAAAAATTATAATGTTTTTGGCACTAACATTATAATGACCTTTTTTTTTTTCGTTTGCAATTCAAAAAGCAAAATCCTTAGAGCTTACATATTTAATAAAATTAAAAGAAAATTGACAATGAAATCTCATACTCCCATCCTTAGGACCTTTTAATTTGAATTACTAGTATTCAATTGTAAAGAAAAACATACACTATTGAAATAGGTGAATTGATATTTTAAAACTTTTGGTTGATTAATAAATCTGAAAAAAAGTTTCTCGTAACACTTGATAAAAGATATTGAAGTAAAAAATAGAATCATACATCAAACCAAAGATGCATAAATCACTAAAAGTGTAAGAAAATGTTAAGAAGGATGACACCTATTTTTATATTGACTAAATTATATCAAAATGCATATCAAGTTTCAATCATTATAATCTTGGCGAGATTGTTCCACTATCTTGGATATTAGACTACGATTACATTTCTCATGCAAAACAAACCATAAATATTCTTGAAAACTTATCAACAATACCACAAACATGTATATACCAAATGAATACATCAAACTTGGGTATAAAAATACAAAATATTAAGAAAAATTATTACCCGTATTGATAAATATTCCAAAAAGTTAAAAGTAAGAGATTGTATAATATTTTTACCAAATGTCTTCACGACAAACTATTATCAATTTTTTATATCATAACTTCATCCTTTGCTTATTAGAAAGTTCTTATTTGATTTTTTTTTAAAAAAAAATGCATCATCAATTAAAAGTATTATCATAAATAAGTTAAAAAAACAAAGATACACAAAAATATAACTTGAAACCCTAAAACGGAAGAAACACCATACTTACTCCATTATATAATAATCAACATCTACTTTCTAGTTTATCTTATACATGTGAAACTTTCCAAAAGTATTATTGGTCTCACATTTTTCTTCATAATATACAAAATTTTTTATAAAAAAAATATATTTAATAAAAAAATATTATAAAATATAATTGTTTATATTATTCTAATTAAATATAAAAATTCAATCCGATTAATCTAATTAATTATTTTACTGATAATGAATTATCTTCGCATGTTTAAATTTCAAATAAAGTCCAGATAAATAATCTATTATTATTACATTAACTCACTGAGTCTACTTTTACAATTTACAATATATTCAATTATGTTAATGATAATTAATTAATGTTTCTATTTATTTTGTTTAAATCAATGTAATGGATAACAATAAAATATATATAGTACCACTAGTAAAACATAAGATTTATCATCAAAACCAAAAAAATAAAAAAGAAAAATATATATCTTGTCTTATATCTTCGAAATCTTCATTCTACCAACCCAAGTTGTGTTGAAAAGATTTAGTAGACTAAAAGTACAAAAATTAACAAAAGATAATCAATTTTACTAAAACAATTTATGATAATCTTTACTTTCACACGTAAAATTTCAAACACACTTCTCTGAAAATTAACAATTAATTTTCGGATCCCGATATTTTGACACCATATTTTTAACACTCTTTTAACAGCGTCACGTGTCAGCATGTGATTGGGTGTGGATTTTAAAAAAAAAAGTGAAATTGTGACGTCATTTTGGAGGCAGAGCTTTGAAGTTTTTGATTCCAAGTTTGCCCTTGTCCCATATTTCTCTGAAATTAACATTGTCTTTCATCCTGTTTCATCAAATTTGAAAAACTCATTCTTCCCATTTCTGTATTCGAACTTGGGTTTGCTTTCGCCCTTCTGCTGCCTTCACTCTCGCCATTTTATTGCCTTCGTTTTCGCCTTGGTCGTTGTCGTTGGCTGTTAGCCTTCGTAAGCAGTGTGGGTCTCGCTGTCGTTGCGTCTTTTGGTTCGTGGTGTGTTCGTTTTGCGAAATGACGAGTTCTTCTTCCAAGATAAGCGCGTCAATGGTTTGTGGGTTTTGGAGTTTAGGTTTTTGTATATTCAGTTTTGGTTTTGTGTGTTGTTTTTGATTTAGGGTTTTTAATTTTTTATTTTTGGTTTTTGTATGCAGTTGACAGTTCGTCACTCTGTTTCAACCAAGTACATATATGGTTTGAACAAACGTCTGACAAAGGATCACTGGTCACTGATTGCTGGCACTCCTTTTGGATGGTTTTTAGATTTTATTGATAATGTTAAAGTTGGTAGGAAAATATTGAGTGAGTTAGTCTTCAAATGGGTAGATTCAAGTAGCGATTTCTTAATTGGAGAGAAAATTGTTCCTATGAATAAGAAAGAATTTTGTTTAGGGTTGGGGTTGAGTTTAGATAGAAAAGAAATTAATTTAAACGGGGAAATGAGATTAAGTAGATGTGTCAAATACATTGGGAATAGAACAAGAGATTTGAATTTGGTTTACAAATGTATGATGAAGAAAGGAAAAAAAATTCCTTGTACCCCTTTTTGTAGCTTGTACATATTAGTTGAGATTTGTGAGATATTATTTCCCCAACGTAGTGGAAGAGTCTTTCCCATACTATTTGAAATTGTTGATAATTTAAATGGTTTAGGTAATTATTGTTGGGGTAGTTTAGTTTATCGATATTTGGTACGTGGTCTGAACAAAGCTTCAGATGCTCTGAAGAAAGGAAAAGCCACAACCAATATTTATGTAAATGGTTGTATTTACATGTTGCAAGTAAGTTATCTTTATTCAGTTCAAATTTTATAATAGAATTTGGTTTTGTGGCTTGCATTGAGTTATTGATTAACATGATAAATTTTGTGTAGGTATGGTTTTGTGAGAATTTCATTCCTCCCAAAGGTGCAATACAAAAAAATCCAAGAATATTGCATTGGATTAATATAAATTTAGGAGACAAGGTGGTGAAACGAGCATTGGAAACTGGTCCGGTATGTGGTTTAATGTTAGAGTAATTTTTGTTAGAGTGAATTTTGTTATTATATATGTGTTCCTACAATGATTTGAATTGTTGAATTTCAGGTTAATGATGATGTTGGTCCAATGAAGGATAAGACTGATTTGAAGGATGAACCAACACAAAAATTGAAAGATGACAAGGCATCAACAAAGAAGGAACTTAAGAGAAAACGTAGAGAGCGTTTTATGCAAAGTTTACACCAACAACAAAGTATTGTGGCAAAACTTAAAAGGAGGGTGCTTGTGTTGGAGNAAGAGGTCGCATTTGAGAAATCTAGACGAAGAAGACCACATGAAGGTGGACACAGTGTGCCACATGAAGAACCGTCCATCTTCCCTGGAGGCATCTCCCCTGGANGCATCTCCCCGGGAGGCATGTCCACCGATCCTCCTCCANCGAAGACATATGTGAGGATGGGGTCACGTAGGCGTTACAAGAGTAGAGCGCTTAGGACTCCTTACGTAGGATTGCTTAGAATAAAAAATGAGTGAACTGTGTATAACTTTTGATAGCTTTCTTANGACATATGTAACATGAACATATTTTTTGTAATTTGGTTTTTATTATGTTTAATGTGAAAAAAATGCAATTTGCCTTCATTGTCATATTGTTACTTAGATAGTAAATTGCGTTTCAAATTGTAAATGGGAAATCTGGTTTTGTTTGAATTTTTAATTAATAAAGTTTTCATAGAAATGTTGTATTAATTTATTTGAAGGATGAAGGAAAGAAGGATTGCTTTACATACATAAGAAATGTGTTTTGTTAACAAAAAGAACTTAGTGCATGTTTTAGAAGAAGTTATGCAGAAACTGCTGTGGTAATCGTTTACCACAGTGTCGTAAATGATTACCAGAGCTGTTTTCGTGATTTGGACACACAGTTGTTCACAGAGAACCCATATTTTGTTCACAGGGGACCGCGGTATTTGTTGTTGTTTTTCTCAAGTTTTGGACCTGTTTTGGTGTCATTTACTGCTTGGGAGGTGTTGTTAGCGTGTTTGTTCATGTTTGGGTAGGCAAGGAAGGTATGATGTTGAGTGGAAGCCCCCAAATCATGTTCTAGAAGAATTTATGCAGAAACAGCTGTGGCAATCGTTTACCACAGTGTCGTAAACGATTACGCGAGCTATTTTCGTGTTTTGGACACAAAGTTCTTCACAGGGAACCCATATTTTGTTCACAGGGGACCACGGTATTGTTGTTGTTTTTCTCAAGTTTTAGACCTGTTTTGGTGTCATTTACTGCTTGGGAGGTGTTGTTAGCGTGTTTGTTCATGTTTGGGTAGGCAAGGAAGGTATGATGTTGATTGGAAGCCCCCAAATCATGTCCTATAAGAATTTATGCAGAAACAGCTGTGGTAATCGTTTACCACAATGTCGTAAACGATTACACGAGTTGTTTTCGTGATTTAGACACAAAGTTCTTCATAGGGAACCCATATTTTGTTCACAGGGGACCACGGTATTAGTTGCTGTTTTTCTCAAGTTTTATTGTCATCTTATAGTGCATAATAATGTTGCTTTACTTGATGATGGAGACAAGACACAATTTTCAATAGTTCACCCACATTCATTCATTCGAAGAAAGCATAAAAACACTTTTGATGAAATATAAAAACAACATAACTTGAACTTAAATTGTGGATGTCTAATGTGGTTCACACCGATATTGGGTGGTTAATATTACAGTGACATCCATTAATGTGAACTTATATTATGATATCATCTTACACTTTGTTTTCTTGATGCCATTGGACCTACAGTGATAACAATGACCAAAAAATAGTTAGGTTTCGCTACAAACCAATACTTCTCTATTGAAGATGAGATTGTAGTAAGTTTCCAGTTCCATTTACCCCAAATATAAGAACAAAACCACAATACCCAAGCACCGACAAAGCCTAAGAACTGAGAACGACACCACGATTCCGAGAGCACGAGAAAGAGACCACGATTCCGAGACCACGAGAACAACGATAATGCCTGAGAACGAGACCACGATTCCGAGAAGACGACCAGAGTACGAGAACTAGAGGAAGACAACCAGAGAACGAGAACGAGAGTGATGAAATCTGAAACCGTGAAAATGAAAAGGGTGCGCCAAATCTGAAAATTCTTTTTTTGGTATTTCTCAGTTTGCCCTCACTTAAGTCGGAAAAGCATTAAAATTTGGAGCCAATGCATAGACATCATCTGGCGTTGTCAAATGAGTGTTAAAAAAAGGGTGTCAACTTATATTTTCCTTAATTTTCAATCAGACAAACAAGGAAAATAATATTTTAACACTAATTTTTTGACATCATTTTAACATTGCACACGTGTCAAAATGTGGTTGGACGATTTCAAATTTTAAAAAAAACTTTGATCTTTTTCTTCAAAATATGTCCTTATCTCAGTTTTTTTTTAATTTGAAATTGTCCAATCATATTTTGACTCGTGTACAGTGTCAAAATAGTGTCAAATGTCAAAATATCATTTTCCGACAAACAACGGAAAGGGAAAAGGACGAGACAGACGATAAAGACTAACTTTACTCATCACCACGAAAAACTACCGTCCACCACAAGATCGTGTCCGGTTACAAACTCGGAGTCACCGGACGCCAGGAACAGCACCGCATCCGCAACATTTTTGGGGCTCAAAGCCACGCCTTTCAACCTGGAGCTCTGCTCATACAGTTTCTGCAGCTCTTCGATCTCCATCGTCGCGTGCGCCGCACGCGTCAAGGGCGTGACCAATCCACTCGGTGAGACGCAGTTCACCCTGATGCCGTGCACCCCCAGCTGCATACTCGCGCAACGCACCAGCCCTTTCACCGCGTGCTTCGACATCACGTAGTCCGTGCGCCCCACGCTCCCCTGCGACGCCGCCACGCTCGCTGTGCATATGATGCTGCCCCTCACGCGCCGCTCCACCATCGAGCGCGCGGCGTGCTTCACACACGCCGCCATGCCCCTGGCGTTGACCGCGAAGAGACGGTCGAACTGGGAAAAGTCGAGGTCGAGGATTGTCTGGTTGGAGGGACTAACGACGCCGGCATTGCTGAACATCACGTCCAATTGACCATAAGCGTTGACCGTTGAATCCACCAGCTCTTTCACTTGCTCTTCCTCTCTCACATCACAACGGATATAGCTGCATCTGTAGTATAACACTTTCTTTATAATTATTTTATCCAAATTTTTATTAATGATTTTTACTCATTAAACTTTAATTTTAAATCTTTATAAGCTGTGTTGGGTTGTTTGGTAGACATTAGAATAGATAGCTGATAGTGGAATCTACAACATTTTACACGTGCTTGCTTTAATTTTGTTAACTTTATTATACTTGGTCACGTTCCAAAATAACCATTACCAATTTGTGGTTGTTATTAATGAAGAAATTGTTATGACTGACAGATCTTAACATGTTTTTCCACCACAGATATAGATATTTAAATTAATCAATTTGACCTACTGTATATTTATACATTTTAGTCAAACTATGATTTACATGTTTTATGTCTATTTCTTTTCTCCCTACTTCCTTAATTAAAAGTTGAGTTTCTTAAAAATTAAAAAACTATATTTTAATATAATAGAATACTACAAACTAATAATTATCGATAAAAAATATAATAAATCACGAAAATTATGGTAATTGATTATAGTGTAATCTATTTTCTCTTATCTAATTTATACTCTAAATGCTTATGAGAAATTTTGTGGTGTTATTTTATTTCTATAGTAAGATTATGCAATAATTTATGGTACCTGTGAGAGCCAATGGATGCTGCAACTTGGTTGCCCAGTTGATCTTGGATGTCTGCAATCACCACCATTCGCGCACCATGGTTAGCGAACAGACGCGCCGTCTCTTCGCCTATGCCGCTGGCTCCGCCGGTGACAATGGCAACTTTTCCGGCCAACTTTTGGGCACCGTTCTGCATTGAGTTAGCTGAGTCACCCATTTCTTTATTAGTTCCTGGGTGAAGGCATAATCTGGTATGCTCATATATATATATACACCGTTCCCGGAGAGAATGACACTTATTATTTCACCCAGCAATTTCTGGGGTCACGCTCTCACGCCCATCACTTTGGCCGTCGTTTTCTTATTATGCTTTCTATGAATAAAGGGCAAAGAGATAAGGACAGATAAAAATATATTATTTAGATTGAGAAAAAAAAGTGGATGTAATCCACAAATTTGTGTTACATTTTTAAAAGATAATTTGTAAAATATTTTTATAGAAATAATTTAATTTTAAAATATGTTAAAATAAATTTTAAATTAAAATAAAAAGTTATTATCAGATAAAAATTATATTTTAAAAAATGGATTAAAATAAGTTATTTCATAAAATATCAAAATTTTAAATTAATTTTATAAATTAATTTTTTCATTTATTATTTAATTTATTATGAAAACAAATATTAATGAAAAACAAATGTTTTCTTAATTATTTACTTTTATAATGTAAAATTTGTATATTCTAGCTGCATATTAGTATTAAAATAAATTCATAAAGAAAATTACAATATAATACTTTAATACATATATTTTTCAATATAATGTTATATATATATTCATTATTATTATTATTATTATTATCATTTCAAATCATTGAGTGTAAAAGGGTAAAGTGATAAGATTTATTCTCATTATTGATAAATAATGTTTGTTTACACAAACTGGTATATGAGTGAAATAATAATATTTAAATATTTGATTTCTGCAGATTGTAACTATTCCATTTTTCTACATTTGCAAATTTACCAGTGGAATCTGTTCTGGTGTGCCATGTTCTTCCTTTTAAGGATTAATTACAATAGAGGGTACTCCTTTTCTTGATTGCGAAATAAAATATACAAGCATAATAATTATCTTTAGTCACAATAGTATTCTAAGTTGTGTTGGTAATTTTAAAAATACCAATACCTTCTTTCAAGACCTAATTTTGAGTAAAACTTTTCATGTATAACAACTAGGTTGTCTTCAGGTGGAGCAGGAAAGTTTAAATCTACAAAGCTCTTTTGAAGCAGGTGAAATCACCCACGGTGGACCAAAAAACTTTACAACAAAAGGAGAATATGAACGAAAAATTAAGGATTTGGGAACTCTACTCTTAGTAGATGCTTCCGGCAAACTCGATGTGGATGCAAGAAACGTGAACTAGATTAGGGATTTGGTGATCCACCGTGACCGAGGAATTCGATGTGGATGGTTTGGTGATCTGAAATAATAAACGAGAAAAAAAATGATGCAGGAGAAATTAGAGAATGTGAAGAGTGAAGATGTGGGGAATGTGAAAATGACATTTAAGAGATATTATGATAGGTTATCTAAAATTAGTGATAATATATTTTTCAGAACATTTCAAGTTTGTCTCATGTATTATACTTACTAAGTTAATTGTTATAAAAAAATATTACGACAGGTCTTTATAGATTTGTTTAAACTTATTTTCAATTTTGTCATCATGTTAATATATTATAACTCGTCTTCAAAAATGTATTATAACTAGTCATAATAAATTTTACTTTTATTACTAATATATCACTGATCAACCTATTATGAGTTGACGAATTTTATCGGTAATAATAGGTTTCTATCATAAATTTTATTTTTTCATTAGTACTTAATCAGTTTTAAAGTATCAAATTACACATGGAATATAATGATCTGATTCTAGAAGAAAAGACATAAATTAGTCTAACAATTTTTTTAATTAGTTATTAGTTTTTGAATTAATTTGCAATTAATTAGCTAGATTTTAAGCCTCTGTCATACCTTTCAATCATGATATTGAAAGAAAATTGGGACTTCCGAGCAATTATAATTAAGAAATCCTTTTGTAGTTTAAATTGATGATACTATAACTATTTTTGAATAATCTGTCAATGAAACCATATATACACTCTTTTTTTCAAATTAGTGAAAGTATAATTGTATGAGATCCTATACAATTTACACGAAACCATCTTCATCTTTTTGTATCATTTGGGTGAAGACCTAAAAAATGATATTTTAGAAGTGATAGTGAGTTAAAAATAATGAGACTCTATTATTATAATATTAAAAGATTTTAATATAAAAGGAATTGTTATACAAGAGTTTCATTATTTTAAAACACATCATCTCTCTACAAAGTATTTTTCTAGAGTTATATACCTTCTCTCTAAGAGTTTCACCTCTTTCACGATCAAGAGGTGCCTAATCGACTATGACGATGAGGTCTACATTCTTATCTGATCAGTTTATGCAATATAACATGTAAGTTTTAGCTCCTTTTTGTTTTTCGCTCTTTAATCGAGTCAATGCATGGAACTTTCCATTGAATGTGTGTCTTGTGTTGTTCTTTGAGCTTATTGGTAAATCTAAGGTTCTAAGGATTTTTTCCTTTTCCAATTTAGTGATTAGTAGGTGTTTCTAGAAATTTCTTGTACGAGAAGTAATTGGAGTGTTCTTAAAGCTTTGTATCGTCGGTGTTAAGTAAGGGAGCTAGTTTTACTTGATTTGTTTGATAGACGAGTTCTAATTAATGTCCAAGTTGAGATTTCAAGTGTATCTATGAGAGGTTAAGCTCTGAATATTTTCACTGCTCATGGAAAAATCCACCATCTGTTTGTGTACTTTTTTATTTTCAATTTTGCACTTCCTAAAGTAAATCCACAAGTTGTGGAAAAAGCCACAACTCAATTGTTGAACTTGTTGGTTTTTAATTTGTTTCTCTCGAGACAAATCCACATGTTGTGAAAACATTCACAATTAGGTTGTGAAACTTTTTGGTTTTAACTCTGCATCTTAAACATCAATTCTTTCTAAATTGTGATTTTAACACTTAGAAACACCAATCTATAAGAAATACTCAAAACCCAAGTATATGATCTGAAACAAAGATAATGCATGATGAAATCATTCAATTAATATAATTATGTATACAAATGGCCTAAATTGATATATGAGTGCAATTACATTTTATTCACACATCAACCACGTTGTGTACTTCTATGCTTATGTTTTAAGTGCTTTCTGATAACTTACTAGGTTGTTTATGGTATTTCAATGCATGATCAGTGGTCTTTTATGTTGGTATGCAATGTAAAAGTGAATGAATATGTATATGGTGTATATGAGAATGAAAATTATGTATATGAATATTATGATGAGTAGTTTGTGAATGAATTGAAGGGTGTTGATGGACGTAATTCCATGATCCTCGTGGAGAGGTTACATGGTGGTGTCCTATAGTGTTGTTTGTATGAATGGTCGGAGTTAATCTGAAGATTTATCCTAAAGCTCTCAATAACCTCAATCTCAAGTAGAGATGGATTGTTATATGGTGGAGAGTAGCACGAGGTCCTAGTCTATGGTCACCGGTTAGGGGTATAGGTGTTGACAGACTAACCTTGTGGATGGCATAGGTTGGAGTTTCGATTTGAATGACTATTGTTAGAGGCCACCACAAGTTCATGAACCATCGTAATTCAACATTCATACTATATCCGGATGAGTCAAGTCTAAGGTTGTGATATGATTTAGGATGTATGCTTTATCATGTGTATACTAAAATGTATGATTGAATTTTTATTATATTTAGTATGATGAATTGTTTTACCACTAGCTTACCCTTGCTTGTGTGTTGTTTGTCTATTTGTTATTTTCTCTTTTGCGATGATCACCTAAATGGTGAGTTTGGGGAGACAGTTTTTTCAGTCGTTCCAACGAGAGATGAGGGTGAAGTAGATAGGGAGTAAGATGATTCTACAAGTGTAGATCTTATCTTGTGTAGGTTTGCTTTCATATGGTAGTTATATCATCATATATGTAATATTTTATTTTAGTAGTTTTATACTATTAAAATGGGATGTTACAATTTCTCAATTTGCAAACATAATTGTTATATAAAAATAGAAACAATGTTTGACTATTCAACTTTAAGTGGAGGTGAGATTATTCAACCCAACTTTGAATTGGGTTCATGGATATTCAATTTTAAGTGCAACTGAGATTATTCAACCCAACTTGGACTTGGGCTTAGTAGGTTCATTATGGACTTGAGTTGACTCAACCAACTTTAACTTAGGTTTGACTTAATTCAATCTAACTTAGATCGACCATAACTCTACTTGATCTAGACCTAATCTTATTCTATCTAACCTAGACTCAACTTGATTTAACCAAATTTGGACTCAACCGACCAACTTGACATAGTTCTACTAACGCAATTTAACTTAACTAAAGTCTAACTTAGTCAAGACTGGAGTAAATTTGATCTAACTTAGCTTGAATTTAGTGTAACCTAAAACCTAATTTAAAGTCGAGTCCATCCCTTCTCAATTTGACTTAGGTCAAGTTTAGACTAACTTAACTTTAGTATATGTTGAACAACATAGATTAAATCTTACTTAATCCAAAATTACATGACTTAAATTTAACTCAAACTCTAAATAAACTAAGTTTCAAGTCTTAACTTACCTTATATATGATGTAACTTAATCTTAATTTTGAATTTTAAAAATATAAAGAATTATTCATTAATATCCAATCAAAGTTCAATTAAATAGAATGAACTTAAAAACTTAAATTTATAAAAATAAATTTAAAATAAATTCATCAATTTGAAAACAATTTGAAAACATATATGATTAGGTACAGATTTTGGGGCGCTGTGATAATTTAATATTAGATTTGGTCTCATGAGTTAAAGCATACTATATTAGTCACGTTCTTACGTGATAAAGAAAATAGAAGATTTTGTAACCTAGTTTGATTTGGGCCCTGCCAACAAAAATGCCTAATATCTGTGCCTATTGGACAAACATGATGATTTCGGAAACACGAGATTCATGGACAAAAAAACCATTAAAAACTAACAACTGTAGTTCATTAAATAATGTTGATTAACTGTTCTGTTCTTGCAATCAACAAATTCATGTTGATTAACCACAATCATTTCAATGCAGGTCTTTCCAAAAAGCATTGGAATGTTAAACTACAAAGGTTGCACATTCGTCATTCACTACAACAAATTTACAGACCCACGTTGTTAGCATAGCATCTTGAAGTTGGTTGAGTCATTTATCAGTGATCTGAGTGTGATTCATAAAAATCACTTGGGCAGGGAGACATGACCTCTTGTTCCAGTATCTGTAACACTTGGTTCATTGATGGACGTTCATCCGCATTTGCATCAGTGCAACTTGCTGCTAGTTCAAGAATTACCTCCACAGATTCTGCATCTACTGAATCACTACATCTTTTGTCTACTACGTCCTCCAATCTATTTTCTTTCAGGAACGTGTTCATCTGCAAACAATTGTTATTAGTTTTCTAACACAACTTCCTCTTTCATTTCTGCATTCAATGGATTAGGCCTTACCCAACCAACAACATTTACACCTCTCCTTGCAAACGAAGGATCTGTTGGTCTCTTTCCAGTTACAAGTTCTAGCAACAGAACTCCAAAACTATACACATCTGACTTCTCAGTTGCTCTTCCACTTTGTAGATACTCTAATGTTCACAAAAGTAAAAATCATGACCCACATAACTTATTTCTACAATACATAGAAATTTTCAGTTCAAGAATCTAAATGACATTCTGCTGGTGTGTAGGAACTAAATACATACCTGGTGCCAGATAACCAAAGGTGCCAGCAACCACTGTGGTAACATGGGCCTCTTCATCAACCAAAAGCTTTGCAAGACCAAAATCAGAGACACGAGGCTCCATGTTCTCATCAAGAAGGATGTTGCTGGATTTTATGTCACGGTGCACAATTTTCGGGCAGCAGTCGTGGTGCAAGTAAGCCAAACCCCGGGCAGAACCAAGAGCAATCTTTAGGCGTGTACTCCATTTCAGTGATTGTTCAGTGTTTTCTAAATCAGAAAGGATTCATCAAAAAGTTAGCAAATGGAGAATTGAAGTTAACAAATGTCATCATTAAATGAAATCATAATAAACAAAATCATCTCTTCTCCTAGACCTCATTCTTACACAATGCAATAAAAATTTCCATTTCTATCAGAGCCAGAGGATCCTCCAACAGTTATGAACAGTTCAGGTTATGGTTTATACAAAATGGTGCATACCATGCAAGAGATCATCTAAGCTTCCCATGGCCAAATAATCGTAGATTAGAAGCTTAGTAGAAGGAAGTCTGCAGTAACCACGCAGGTTAACTAGATTTATGTGCTTGATGCTACCCAATATCTCTAGTTCCCTCTCAAAACCCTGATCAGAATCTCCACGGCTTCTGTCAATTCTCTTAACAGCAAATGTACCACAATCATTCATCACCATTCTATATACGGTACCAAATCCTCCAGATCCTACCACATCATCTTCGTCAAGAGACTCCAACTTTTCTATGATCTCAAATGATGTGTATGGCAGATCACCATGGAAGGTGATAAGTTTTGTACCTGTTACAATAGCATGTTAGTATTTACAAAGAACAAAAAGACAATTTCTTTTTTTACTTTTTGATAGGAGAGTGCTATTTTGAAATACCATCATCCTTCCTACTTGAGTCTGGGTTGACTTGATCCTTAACTTCTATGTATTTTCTAGCAGCTCTTTCCTTCTTTGATAGCAAGCAAATCCATAGTAACGAAAGAGTTATAACAAGTGCAAGCCCCATTATTGTTATTGCACCAACTAACAACCACTTCACATAATGTGAAGATCTTTTAGCAGGAACTGCATCATACAAATTCAAACTGTTATTGGTAAATTTGGTTATAAGAAATATACTAAGTCAAAGGGTGTTTAAAAATAGAATTTTTTGTTTTACTCTAAATAATACAAGATTTCCCTGCTTACTAAAGGAACATAATATTTAATGCTTTTGTATTTTCAAGATATTAATACATTCGTTTTTGTTTAGCATTACCCTTATCTAGAATTAATATGTAGATACTGTAGTAGGACATAGAATTCTTGCTAAAATATAGCATTGGATTTGACTTGCCTGCAGCTTCATCACTTTCTGCATGTGGTAGCACCACTGGGAAACCAAGTGATGTCCGACATGGTTTCTGAACTTGCCGCCCACAAAGATCTAAGTTCCCAATAAACCTGTTCAAAAGCAATGAATTTACAAACAGAAGCTTAAATTGAACAAAAAGAAGAAAACTTAAATTATTTCTTAGAAAATTAAGTGGAAAGTTACTATCAGGTAAAATTTAAGGCTACTCCCTGCATTTTACTTCATATATGTTTAAGCCATGCGATTAGTTTTAAATTAGTACATAACATTACTGGGAAAGTGTACTTACGCATTGTTCCCGAAGGTGCTTAGTACTCCAAGGTCAGGGATTTCACCGGAAAAGAAATTAGTTGACAAGTTCCTAAGACAAGCACATAAATTAGCATATGCTGTGAATCACAAAGCTATGATATCTTTATGCCAAAGCTACGGTTGAATGTAAGAATGAACTTACAGAACACGCAATTGTGTAAGACGACCAATAGAAGATGGTACAGCACCCTTCAATGAGTTACTTGATAAATCCCTGCATTTTAGCTTTCTATTAGATTGATAATTGAGAAATTAAATATCAAGAGCCCAAACAAAGAAACTTCCCAAAGGAAGATAAACACCAATGACTATTATTACGAAGAAATTGAGCAAAACTTATTGGGGACAGAAATAAAAGAGAGTGACTTACAATACATGTAAATAAGAAAGATTTCCAATATTTGATGGGATGCCTCCTTGTAAATAATTAGCTCTCAAATATCTGTAAATGAAATGAAATCACATGAAACATATCCAAACATTAAAATGAAAGCATGCATGATTATCCACACACAAATTTCAAACAAAACTATACTAATTTTCACTTACAGTGCTCTAAGCTCTGTACAATTGCCAATTTCATTAGGAATAATTCCATGTAAGCCATTCTGATGAAGTGCCCTGATTCATTGCAAACACAAGATGTTACATCTCTCTACTTTGAAAAGTTATTGAATAGAGGAGAAACACGCAACTTGTACTACTTACAGTCTCTGCAGTCTGCTGAGTTTGCCAATGCTGGGAGATATAATACCCCCAAGTTGCATGTAAGGTAGATTTCTAAAGCACAAGAGTGACACAGACAGAGGTGTAAACATGTCATTTTCAAACTCGTAAGTCAGGATAGAAATGAAGAAACTTAAGCGCCATTTAGTTTCAGAAAATAATTATTGATGAAGAAAATTCTCTTTTATTTCTCAAACCGATTTGTAAGAGAAAATAAAGAGTGTGTGCTGCTTACATACATTGACCGTACTCGTTGTTCCCCAGGATGACAAGTGATACCGGTCCATTTACAGTGAGACTCATCAGACTTTTTCCAATTGCTCAGATAATTCCTTGTATCGTTCAAAGTGCTTTTGATCTCCAACAATGTGTGTCCTAAATAGATGAATAAAAAACCACAAGTTCGAAACTTTAAACGGTGTATTATTTAATCCCATCTTTGAGAACAGATGTGGTGAAAGCTGAAACTATAAACTTTCCAAAAGCCTCAAATCATTCATCCCAAACAACAAACATGAAAACACACTATGATTGATGCCTAGTGAGTAAATAATCAAAGAAGAAACCCACATAGAAAAGGATTTAACTTTAACCCAAAAGAGATTCAAATAAGGTTCTCACCGTCTTGCGTGAGAGCTAGAGAACAAGGGTATAAAACTATGGTGGAAAAAACCAACAGCATCAACAATACACGACCCATTTCCATTCCAGCCTTCAAAATGGAAACTTTTGCTCACAACTTATCTGGGTGGGAGTGGAAAGTGTCAACAGTGGTGATGATTCCAGTTGGTGGAGTTGTGATGAAAATATGGACCTCAAAGGGTCACCATGATTAAAGTTTAAACTAGCAAAGCTAATAATTTGAACTTTTGAAGCATGTAGAGCGAGAAAGCATGTATTATAGGAATGCTTCTTTTTCACTCCAATAAATAAAAATTAATTTACGTGCAAAGGGAGAAGCCAAAATGCAGTCTTTGAAAGGTGACATAAAAAGTGATGCAGAGTGAAGTAGCCGTTCCACAGAGCAAATTCAAACATTAAATTTGAAGGTTATATCATACTCGCGCGTAAGTGGTGAAGAAGAGTACTCGCCAGTGATTATGGAATATTTGTTCCACGTGTGAGGTAGAGATGGAGAGTATTGGAACTACGAAGATGAGCGCGTGGCCTTCTGCAGTTCGAATTTTAAGAGTAGCTCCGTTTTATAGGGAAAAACGGCGTACAATGTTCGAAAAACATGGAACATTTTACGAGGTGATTATGGTAAATGGCAGCCTCGAACATGGAGCATCGTTTTGGTGATATCAGGCCGTTGGATGTGACTGTGACCATCACTGTGTGAGGTTTTTAAAATATGACTCTCGCTTTTTAACCGATTCAACAGGTTAAACATTCATTTGAAACAGATAGAAGCTACTTTCTTATGCTAATCAAACTAAAGAAAAAGTTATTTTAAGAACACTTTCTTAACAATTTTTTTATAACGCATCGAGTTTGTGATTGGTCTGTTTTAAATATTTTTTAAAATATAGATTCAAATAAATTAATAAAATAATAACACATGTACAGTTATCAAAAAAGTTGTCAAAAAATATTATCAAAATATCATAATCCCAAACTAAAAGCAAATCTAATTTCAGTATAATATTAATTAAATATATATGACTCGTTTTACCTATACAAAATTACGTTTAATTATCTATATAAAGGAAATAAAATAAAATTAAGCAGAGTGAGTTGTAAAATGAAAGAAGAGGAAAATTTTGATTTGTGAGTATTGTTACTTCCTAATTCATGAGAATCCACATTAAATTATCGAGGATGCTTCCCTTTTTTTTTTTCTCTCCTAATTCATGAGAATCCACATTAAATTATCGAGGATGCTTCTCTTTTTTTTTTCTAGTGAGAATGTTTTTAAATTGTTTGAAATTAATCTCTCTGAATAATAGAAGTCAATGGAATGTTTGACTTAAGATCAGAGTATTTGGACTTGTTAGGAAGGATTGAAAAAGAGGGGAAGGCTTTTTCACCCTCCCAATCCATTAGGAGAATGAACTCGATGTGCATTTAATTATCGATTTCTCCTTCAAATGTGTAATTTAAATTATATATTTGTCTTAGAATTTGTAAATGGTTTTGAACAAATTGTGACAAAAATGATGTTTAGGGTAGTGATTATGAGTGAGAAAATTGGTTTTTTACCAATAATTTATTGGATTTTTGAGTTTTTTTTTTCAAACTTCGATGTAAAAAATAAATGAAATTTCATAATACAAATAAATTCACATGGGATTAAGGACGTGTTCACTTTCAGGTAAAATACTGTTTAAAGTGAAGAGCGAGCGATTAATTAAAAAAAAATTGTGTTCACTTTAAGGTAATAGCGAGCGACGATTTGGAGGTAACACCGAGATTTATCTACTGTAGCATCACTCGCATATATGCGAGGATTTGGAGGGATCGAGGATGCTTTCTCTAAAATACCCTTACAAATAATTGCCTTATTCCATTAACCATAAAATATAAGAAATATTAGTACTGCAAATTTACTTTCCCTGTTCATTCACGAGCTGAAGAACAGTGAAGATTCCTGAACGTTGGCATAGTGGACGTTGGCATGGTGGACGACGCAACGAGCATGAAGCAAGGTTACGTGAAGTCGGCGGTGATGCAGTTGGACGTGCATGGTTGTGGACGTTGGCATGGTGGACGGCAACGAGCATGAGGGCAACAAGGTTGTATCCGGTTACCACACACTTGTATCCGGATACACCTTCTTCTTCACACAAAGCCAACAAGTTATCCGATTACCACACATTTGTATCCGGATACTACCACTACTACTACTACTTCTTCTTCTTAAATGAGATATGTGTGGGAAAGCTTCTGAAACCCAACAAACACGTTTCTTCCCAGCATGAAAATGGACGCGACTTTGTGTTGACTTCTTGGAGGAACTCCTCTGACCCAACAACTGGGAACTTCACCTTTATGCTGAAACAACAGGCTGGGAAACGAAGCTTCGTGGTGCAATATCATTCACAAATCCACTGGCTCGTGGTCAAGTTTTTGTTTTTGGTTTGGAACGTGAGTAGGGTCTTAATGGTTTTCCAATTTCGTGTTTTTAGAATGAAATCTGGTAATAATTTTACAATGAAACATGAACTTGATGTTGGTACTAATTTATCTTTTTTAGAATGATTTATATGAGTTTGGTATTGTTATTGAGATGCCTCCCGATTATGCTGATGTTACTGAGATGAACTACTGAGATGAAATCTGAAATATAGTTGTCGAGCATAAAATTGTGATTTATATGAGTTTGATTATTTATATGAAATCTGAAATTGTGAGTGTCACATAAAATACTTGGATTTATATGACTTTGATGAAGCATAAATCTGAAAGAAATCTTTTTTAGAATGATTTATATGAGTTTGATGATGTTTAGAAAAATTTGTGTGTCACATAAAATAGTTGGATTTAATCATTTGTGCTATAATATCTGGAATTGTTTTTATTATTTATTGTTCATTATCTATAATTATTGTTCAAAATGCTACAATGTGTTCAAAGATATTTCAAAATGTTATAATTGTTGAATATTATTTATTGTTAATAACAAACAGTAATACCGTTTGAGTATGGGACAAATTCAATACTAATCTTTGGTTGAAGCTTCATTGCAATATTTTGCCTATTTCTTCGTTCAATTTTCACATAAATGGATCTTCAAGAGGTAAGTTATGTATTTTTTTATTTTATGTAATAGATAATTATAACTTAGATTAATTATCGGTATCTACAAAATTAATAAATCTCACTTCCATAACAAATAAATTCATACTACTTAAAACTAAATTATATCACAAACAAGTACTACAATTAAAAAAAAAAATCGTTTCACTAAAGTATAATTTAATTAAATTTTTAAAATTATTTTTAATAATTATTCTAAATTTTTAACTATTAATAAACATTTTTTCAATTAAATATAACGTTAACAAATATCATTTTATATTACTTTAATACCTAGGGGCATTTTGGTAATCTTCAAATTCTACCAATTAAACAAATTTTTTAAAACTGTTACATCAATCAAATCCTACACTAATTATCACAAAACTCACCCCCAAACTCACTCTCAATTACCTTCAAATTCACTCAACTAAACACAAAAAAAATTACCCTCAAATCCACTCCATCACTCTCTCCCCATCACCCCAAGTAAACACATCCTAAAGGAAAAACTTTATTAAAATAACTGAGTTTTGACATAATTGATTTTGACTGACACAACTCTCATTTGTGTTTGCTTCAATTTCAAACAACTCCACCAATTTAATATATATATATATATATATATATATATATATATATATATATATATATATATATGTTAATATGATTTAGGAACATTATATTACATATTACGTACATCCTCTGTTACTAATGATTTTTAGTAATATTTTAACATATTAATTGAGACACTTATGAAAATGTTCTTAGATACTTTTAGTAACATTTATTTAATGAAAATATAACATTTTAAAAAATGTTACTAAATCTTCTTAGTAATATTTTTTTTAACAAGTAATATTTTTTTAACAGTATAAAAATGTTACTACAAATCTTTAGTAAGATTTTTTAAATAAAGAGATATTTTCAAATTATTATTAAAAATTTTTTAGAGATACTTCTTTATAAAGGCAACATTTTAAAAATATTACTAATATAAATATTTTGTAACCTTTATGTGAAACACCGGAAAATGGTATTTTTAAAAGTGGTGGTAGTCTAAAAATAGTGAGACTAAATTATTTTAATAAAACGATTTTATTATAAATAGTTTTGTTATAAACGAGTTTCATTATTTTAAAACGTATCATCTCTCTAGAAACCACTTTTCTAGAGTTCTTTATCCTCTCTCTAAGAGTTATTGATCTCAAGTCATCTATTTGACGATCAGGAGGTCCCTAGACGACCACTACGTCAAGGTCTTCAAATCCAACCGATCAGTTTATCGTTTCAAGCAAGTAAGTTTTCATCCCTTTTTCTTGGTATTTTATTGATCCTTGATCATGCAAAGAAATCTGGTTGCATGTGTCAAGTGGTTTCCTTCTTCAATTCTTGACTTAATTTAGGTTTTAAAGTTTGTCTCCAATCGTCAATCGGTGATTTGTAGGTTGTTCTAAAGGTTCATTCGGTGGAAGCAAATGTCGGGGTTTTCTTGAACTGTGTTAGTTTTATTGAGGTAAGGGAAGTTAGAGTTGCTTTGACTTTAGAATTTATTATGTATGTATGATGAGTGTGTGAATAATTAGTTGGTTGAACTAAATTTTTGTTTTAAAGATATATGTGATGTGTAATTTGAATGTTGTAATGTGTCAATTTATGAATTGTGTAATTGAACCTAATTGGATGTTATTTGATCTATTGTTGGTTGTATGAAATATTAGGAAGTTGAAATGAGGTTGATTTGGTTATGAATAGAGTCATATGGTTATTGTTATAAGGAGTTTTGGGAAGTGGAGGAGTGAAAATGGGAATTTGGGGTTAGGTGTTCAATTGGTCTGTGGGAATAGTTTTGGTAAGTCTAATAGGATTAGGTTGGACTCATAAGTTGCTAAAAATTGTATCAAAAGTTGTAGAACATGATTTGACTCCATAGGTTGATGAATTTTATGTTTTGAAGTGGGAATTGGTCCATAAACACTTTAGAATGATGGTAGCAAGATTTTGAAACACTTGGTTAAGTCTAATTAGGTATATAACACAATTTAGGAGGGTTAGAAGTTGAGAAAAATGGTTGGAATTGGTAAACTCGGTGTAGGTCGCGTAATTCTACAGATTTTGGTTCTGCAAATTATGCAGACTCGTTGAGCGAATATTCGCTCAACGAATGGTTGTAGAAGTAGGTCATTTATCTGATGACTTTCGCTCAGTGAATGGTTGAGGTCTGGGAGCATTGTTAGTTTTATTCGCTTAACGAATGGTTGAGGTCTGGAAGCACTATCAGTTTTATTCGCTCAACGAATGGTTTAGGTTTGGGAGCACTGTCAGTTTTATTCGCTTAGCGAATGGTTGAGGTTTGGGAGCACTGTCAGTTTTATTCGCTTAACGAATGGTTGAGGTCTGGAAGCACTACCAGTTTTATTCGCTCAACGAATGGTTTAGGTTTAGGAGCATTGTCAGTTTTATTCGCTTAGCGAATGGTTGAGGTTTGAAGCACTGTCAGTTTTATTCGCTTAGCGAATGGTATTCACTCAGCGAATTGTCCAGGTTTTAGTTTACCGTTTTCTTAATTATCTTTGTTTGATTTGAATGATGTGGTGACATATCTTGGAGTATGTATGAATGTGTATTGAGTTATATATAATTATCAACGATTTAAGTTGTGATTCAAATGGGAATAGAGTATGATCTCATAATGGTGTGATATGTTTCAATATGGAATCTCTTGGTGAAATTTCAAGTTTGTTTAGAATGAATGCACGAGCTCAGTATTGGGGGTTATCCTGAAACTCCAATGGTCTTTCATTCTCATGTAGAGAGGATTGATCCATGTCGTGAGGAGTAGCAGGAGGTCTTAGTCTTGGGGGCTTCCAATATGCCTCAAGGCCCGAAATAGACTAACCTTGTGAGTGTGGTAAGGTGAAACCCGTTAGCAATGGCTTTGTAAAGCAATAGAGGCCACCACAAGTGCAAAACCCGCCATAGCTCGACAATCATCCTAAGTCCAGACGGTCAAGTCTAGGTCATAATATGTTAGGATGTCTGAACTAATTTATCTTGTTTTAATATTTATGTGTTTGTTGTATGTTATATTAATGTATGAATTCTTTTATATCTAGCTTACCATTACTTCTATGTTTGTTTGTTTATGTTGTTTCTCTTTTACAATGATCACCTTAACTAGTGTGAGCTTAGAGAGAATGTCTTCCAGGGGATCCATCGGTTTGGTCGAGAGAGAAAAGCAACAGGATAGATAATCTTTGATCCTTCAAAGGATAAGATCTCTTATTCTAATAACCCCAAGTTACTTGTAAGTTCTCATTTATGTATGCCTTATTTTAGTAGTTTTATAGTACTAAATTAGGATATTACACTTTCAATAAATGTAACTAAAAATACACTATGATAGTTTAATATTAAATTTTTGATCCAATTATGAGAAAAACATTCATGATTGTCCCACTAGTAGAAATATCATCCATTAATAGTCATCCACTAATAGTAGTTGTGTTCTCTAATTTACTTAGACAATATAAACATAAAAGTACAATATGAACAACACGGGTTAGATAGAGTTCATTAACAAACAATTAATATAACGAAATAAAACAAAGGAAACAAACTACTTATATAGAATAAAAAAATGACAAGTCATAATTCTTATGAATGAAAACTATGGTGAAAACCAAATTACACTAATAACTTTTCATTTAATGTACTGAAATGTAATTTTCTTTTGAGTTTAGTTGCTCCATTCAAAGCTATGTTTCCTAATTCATATATCATAAAGAAGAAGCTTTATTAATATTAAATTGCTTAAAAATGAAAAAAATGGCTTGAACTTACTTCATTAGTCATAGACTTCCATGATTTAACGGCTCTTTTTTTAACCTATTTTTTAAAAGAAATGTTAAATAAATGTAAGCGCATCACACTGATAATAGTAAGGATTGTGCGGGTGTATTGTAATTGATAAACCTCTAACACACTCAAGTATTTTTGGTTCATATAGCTTGTTATACCAACTATACTGTGTGTTAAGTTTCTTGATCTAGGACTAGTTCATATAGCTTGCTACACCAAATCTGATGCATTACATCTTATAAAACCCAGGATTTTTCTTCTTTTCTTTCTTTCAATCATTGTTTCTTATCCTTTGCAACATGTGGGGGATTGTTATTATTTTAATATAATATTGCAAAGATATGTGCCATCTTTTTCGGAGAAAGTTTCGAGCTTGGACTGCAAGCCTTGCTTCCAAGTTTGCCTTGGAGATTTTCCCAGCTGGTGCCAACGTCTCTTTTCCGCAAGCAATGCCGAACATTGCATAATGTTGGAGAACGTGGCTTGGGATTTCTATGCACTGTACCTCAATCATCCGCAAGGCTCGGGATATTTTTGTGTGCTTTGGACCTTAGGCCTCTTTTCCTTTGGTTTTCTTCTCTATAAACACAACCACTACTTTCACTCCAGATAACCAACAAAAACCAACTAGTTTTCTTTCTCTCGCATTATTGAGCTCTCCCTCTCCCTTGCATAGATTTTCTATAGCTTCTTTCCTAGTTTCTCTTCCTTCTCTTATCCTGGGTTTTGTTCTTTTACTCTTTTTAGATATCTTTATTAGTTCTGAGATCCTTAAAATTTTTTGAAAAATTCCTATTGTATCCTAAAAGGTTTGCGCAATACACCGCGAATAAGTCCTTACGGACAGTGATCTACACGTCTCAGAAAATATTTTGTTCATGATCTTTTTCTTTTTTTGTTCGCTTCGAAAAAGAATAAAACTTTCCAAAATTTCTACAATAACATAAAGCATATAAATAAGAGATGTACCCATTATTATATGCAAAATATAATTACTTCGTACATATATAACTAACGAGGTTACTTCAGATATTGTAATTTGTCTAACTTTTAGACAAAGAAAATTACTTTTTCATAAAGTTAGATCAATTAAACACGGAAAGAACTTACTTGAATAGCAACAAGATTAATAAGAATAAGAATAGTATCACATACATTAACATTATATTTAATAAAGATAAAATATCTTTTTTAAAAAAAAGAATTTTTGTAGTTTTTTTTTTAAAAAAAGTAAGTAAAAAATAAGAGAAAAAATTATTTTTTCGATGGATAAGATGTTATTCAAGATTTTCCATCGTCTTCGTTGCCGGAACATATGGGAAAACATATAAGAATGAAGAGTTAAGTGAGATGAGCTCCGTACAGGATCTGAAACCTATTCCTACAAAAATTCAATCACAAGCTCATATTGGACAACTATTTTTGTTCAGACAATTTCCTTTTATCACACCTTCTTTTACCTTTATTTCCATAATAAACAGAATCTTACTTTAAAATAGGAAAAATAGAGTAATGATATATGGTAACACTTTTTAAATTGTTACAATATTATTGTTAATATTATTTATAGTAACATTTTAACAAACTGTATCTATAATATATATATATATATAGTGACATTTTTAATAAATGTAAATGTTGGAGTGACACATTCTTAACAAAAATGAATCCAGAGGTATATCAGTAATACTTTATATAACATAATCTTTAAACATCCTTTTTCCTGTCACAAATCATGTAAATACTGTTTATTACAAACTTTTATATATAACCCAATTTTTCACTCTCTTTCATCTCTTTTTTTTTTTTTTTCTTTTCCAAGTAACATAGGTTTATGAACTTGATTACGTTTTCTTTTACAAAAATAAAAATAAGAAATCACTAGATCAAATATAAAAGTTGGAGGTGGTTGAATTTATGATTGTTAGTTGTTAATTAACTTTAAATATAATATATAACAATTCGATTCTTACTTTTTAATTTTAACCAAATTGATCCATTAAGGAAAATAATAAATTTAAACAATAAAAAAATCAGTTCTAAAGAGTTTTTTGTGTTTATTCTTTTAGATTGGTCCGATTATGAATATCTTTAAAATTAAATGTTTTAAAAGTAGGTTTTTATTTTAGTTGTTGAAGGCAAGATTATCATCCTAGAAAGTAAACATGCCATAAATTTGACTTGTAGCTCCAAAATACTCATAAAAATTACCTTATAAGGAAAAGTAAATATAATATATACAAGTTAAACATTCAACATCATAATTAATTAAACATTCAACATTAACATTAGAGTTTCATTTTCAAATATTTTATGCTATGGTTTCAAAAGCATAGTTTTCCTAACATTTTGTATTTTTCATAAAAGAAAGTTCTATTGGATAATGAAACTCAATAAGTTTCAGTTTCTTTTCCTTTTCTAAACATTCTTCATCAATCTTCTCAAACATAGTACAATCCCTCCTTTACATCATAATTTTTTAAATTAATTTCATAGTGTCTAAATAAGTGAAGATAATATGCACTTGCATGCAAAGATTTATTTATAAAGCTGATAATTTCATCTCTCATCATTGATTTTCTAAATAAGTTCATAATTAAGAAAAGATCAGTGATGTTATATTAGAAAATAATTATAAAGTTAAATAATTAAATTTTAAATTAGAGAAGGTTTAGAAATATCATATTTTCTTAATATTATTAAAGTTACATTTAATCTTCAGTTTTTTGCCATCCAAGTCCTCGTTTATGAAACTTATTGTGGGAGGAGAATGCAAAAATCAAAATGAAAGAAAGGGGTGGAACCAATTACAAATCATTCACCATTTTCCTCAATTACCCTTCTTTGAGTAATCATATTCAACTCACAAAATTTTATAAAATTATTTAAGGTGTCAAATAGGAATAACTAGATTTACGGTGTCAAATAGGAATAACTCTGATGTTTAAGTTAATAAACAATCCGAACGAAGTCAGAGTAAAATCTTAAATTCACAATAAATATGATCACTTACCTCTTACATTTGATCTTTTATTTATAGTTTTTTTAGATGGGCCAAAGATTAGTAAAATGCTTATCTCGGTCCATTTTCAACCCATTATACTAATTGGTAGTTATCCTCAACCTTGATTCTTGATGTTCCTTAAGAAGTACCTTCTTGCTAAGATCGTTCGTCTAGCCTACACTCATACTTGGCCAGATAGTTTTTATATTTATTTTGATCGGATTTAAGTGTTTAGCTTGTTAGATTGTCCACTCTTCTTTATTTGTCGGGATCTTCAAGCCATACGATACACAAACAATTTCTACCAAAAATTGACAAAAAAAAATATAGAAAAAATCAAATATAGATAAACTCCTATATATTTTTATTGATGTCATAATCATAAGAAATTTTAATAGAGTAAATTCTTTTACTTTGAATTGAAAATTTAAATACAAGGAAAAAAAAATATTCAAGTTCCACAATAGACAATTCTCTCTCAATTCTTTATTAGAACTTTTGGTTGTTGAAATTCCAATGCAAAGTAGGCCTTTCTCTCCTCATCATATCTTGATTGTAACGTCAACCAAATTGGATTATAATTTCTTTATCTTTAATCATATCCGTATTTTCTGTTTTGTCAATTTTTTAGTAGAAACTGTTGAAAAATAATGTTATGATATTAGTTTTCAACATTTTAATTTTTTTTATTCAATTAAAAAAAATAAATATATCACCTCAACAAATTACAATTAATTTTAAATACTAGTCTTAAAATTATCTACATGACTTTTAAGCTTTTAATAAAATATGCATATTAGTACGAAAAGTACAAAGAAATAAATAAAACTGGATTGAGCATTGAGTAGGCTTTCCTTTACTTTCACTCATTCAGAATTCCTCTTCACTTTGGTTTTTCCTTGAAATAAATTGCAGCAGTTGCTTTCTCATCATCATCATCGATTGTGACTCATTGCCTATTTCCTCGGTCATTTGCCAAAATCTCTAACTTTTCTTTGGACAGAAAATTTCAAAATTTTCAAATATTTAAGCATATTAAACCTGAACTGATTTTATATCAAACTATTGCATTATTCATTGAGAAAAGCAGAGAGACAAGATGCTGCATGCATTGATGCATATACAGTAAAGACATTCCAACTTCTAATCAAAACTGTATCTCCTTGATATTTCCTTATATTCATAACTTGAAGTTTGAATCTAAATGGATAAAGATAGAAGATGTTGCATTATGAAACTGTGGAGGAAAAATTGACAGCAGGAAAGAAAAGGCATATAGATAGAGCTTATATAGCATTATCAAAAGGGTGAGAGGAGATTGAACCCAACTCAACTATAGAGTGTAACCATCACTATGTTCCTATTACTCTCACCAGAGTCACCATCATTGAATTGTGCTCTCTTTACAGTAACCGTATGCAAATCCAAATATATAACATGCATCTTCAAACTGTGTATGCTTGCTGAATTGTGTCTACATCAATCCCCTTCAATTTCAAAACTGATTCTACATGACCCTTTAGTGTATGCAATTCTCGCAGCCTGCAAAAACAATTAGAAAGCAAAAAGTAAGAATTCAATTAGAAACAGTTTCTGTCACAATGGCAATGTAGTGACGTTTCTCTACCTAGCAATTTCGGCTCTCCTTTTAGCTTCTTCAGCCATTTGATTGAGTTCATTGAAATGTGTGCGCTCGGTGAACATCTTGGTGTCAGGTGGCTGTAATCCATGCAATGTTCTTTGTGCATGTGCCCATTGAAGTTCCCTTTGCTCCTTTCCAAAGTCCTTTTGTCTTGTAAATGCAATCTGCATGATGATCAAATACATGAGCATGGACCCAAAATTCATACCATAACAAATCTAAAACTTACCCTTTGCTCGATCACAAGCTCCCAAGCCCTCCCACTCAAAGCATATCGAATTAAAAACTTGATGGGGTCAAGTGGGATGTAGAATATTATGTTATATAGCCATATTACACCAGCCCAACCCCAACCTATGCCTTCAATGGCAGCAAAGCTCCAGTTCGCATATACCGCAATCAATGTAGCAATCTGCCAATACCAGATCAATCACCAAAGTCATCCCTTCTTCAATCTTTTCATGTAATTGGAAAATTTGTAACAACACAAAATAAGTGCTTAAAAGGCTTACAAGCTGGGCAATCACGAAAGCTGTCATCAGCAAAATACCAGGACGTTCAACATAGGACCAACCCCGAGACCGAGTCACAAATATAAGGGCCTGACTAATGATGCTCACTTGAAGATAGATTGCCGAGGCTAGTTTTCGGATATCATCATGAGCAGTTTTTTCGAGGGTAGAGACTCCAAAAACTCGCTTCACAGATGATAGGTAAGATAAATCAATGAAACATCCGAAATCAAGGAATGGAATAAATTGGCATTGACACAATTTATTAGGAAACATTAAATTATAATACTCAGTGAATCATCGGATTCATTCCTGGTATAACAGAAGTTACATATGACCAAATCGAAATAAATTACAGAACAAACTAATGACTGTCAAAAGATGTACCGGGAAGAAATCAGTTTTGTATGCTGCCCAAAAGAATATGACTGTCATCATTGCCAAGTAACTTCCAAGCACAATGCCAGTAGTAAATATCTCTGCTAGCTTCCAGCTATCAGGCAGAGGTGATGGTTTTACTCGATCTTTTGAAATTGTCATGATAGTACCTTTAAAATCAGAGACCATAACATTAGCAGCTAATAAACTACAGACACAGATGCAAGTTGAGGGAGAAGAAACAACTGACCATCATTTAGAATGGCGATAATGAGAACCATAAAAGGTGGAAAATCAAACTTCCATATGAGAGCTAGTAACATGAAACCAAGCTGCAAGCATGTCAAAGATGCAAAACATGGTAAGAATATTGGACCAATCCCCAAGACCTATCTCGTCAATGATGACACCTAAGGTAGAAATATATTCCAGAGCTGAGTTCACTTACTACTATACGAATTGTAATAGAGACAGCATAAATCTGCATGAAATAATAACAAATGGGTCAAATGGTATTATAAGCACCAGTATTTGGCCAAGTGCACAAAGCCTAAACAAAACAAACTTCCTCAAAAATCAATAGAAAATACGATGAAATACTATCATGGCATAAGTAACAAGTGATTAAATAAGGAAAAGTTCAATTGCTCACTGTATAATTTTTCATTCTCTGGAAGATGGCTCGACTTGTCAACACTGCACTAATAATAACACTAAGGCCAGGTTCTGTTAAAACAATATCAGATGCACTCCGAGCTGCATCAGTTGCATCAGCAACAGCTATACCAATGTCAGCCTTCTTGAGTGCAGGTGCGTCATTCACTCCATCACCAGTCATTCCACAAATATGTTTCCTGGCTTGCAAACGTTTCACAATCTCGTACTTGTGCTCTGGCAAAATATAAATCAATATGAGAAAACAAGCGCATTTTGATCAATTACTTCCAATTGATAATCAATCTTTCATCCAATACATGATCACCAATAGTATTAAAAACAATCAATTGCAAACATGAAGATAGAAACACACCAGGAAAAACACCAGCGAACCCGTCTGCTTTTTCAATCAGTTCATCAATAGGTAATGCAGATATTGATTCATCCTTGTCCTGCCCAAGCAATGCAGATGAAGGATACATGTTGGTACCCATTCCCAAGCGCCGGCCAGTTTCCTTTCCTATGGCTAGCTGATCCCCTGAAAAAGAAAATAAGGAAGAAATAAATGAGATCACGAGGAGTATATGGTGTTAATAAGATTAGACAAATATACTGGTGCAAAATCAGACTCATCTTCTCCAAGTGCAGAATATAAACATGATACTTAGAAAGGATATGGTTGAAAATGACCTGTAAATCTAAGCACAAGAAAAAACATTCATCTACTAGCATATTTGTTTTGAGTCAATTAAATCAAGCTCAATCATGACTCTTCACCAAAAATCCACATGATTCGTTCAGTCGCCCAATAACATTTTCTGAATCCAACAAATAATTAGCCCTCATTTATATCCAAAAAAGATGCAAACTGCTTGTTCCCAATATTTGAATAATTAACTAACTATCTATAAAGATTAAAGAAAAGTTATGTAAATCGCACAAATACAAGAAACTTAAGGTTTTCATCATATATGTAACGTACCTGTAATCATTTTAACATTCACTCCAAGGTTAAGTGCCCTGCGTATTGTTTCTGCACTGTCATGCCTAGGAGGGTCAAACAGAGGCAAAAGGCCAATAAACTGCCATGGGCCACCTGGACTCTCTTTCTTTCCATCTGGAACGTCCTGTATAAAACGGAGAAACCAAGTAAATATCTCTAGCATGAAGTACATATATATATTAGTCTAGTATGATGTGATAGTGTATGCAATGAATCAATTACCTGGAATGCTACTGCAAGGGTACGTAAACCACGCTCTGCAAATTTATCTATAACTGCATGAACTCTACGTTCAATGTCTGATTTATTGTGTGCAAGATTAAGGATCTAGCAGTCATGGCATAATTGTATAAATCAGAATGAGAGTAATAAGCAAGACTTCAACAGAAATTCATGAGAAAAAATGCTAGTAGGTTACCTGTTCTGGTGCACCTTTGCTTACTCTATGCATTTTACCATCACGATCAATATATGTCAATGCCGTTCTCTTATCAGTGGGATTGAAAGGAAGAAAATGGACTTCTCTGATACCAAGACGAGCCTTGATAGAAGCAAGATAGAAAAGAAAATTAATGTACAAACATGAATACAGAACAAAAATTATGATGCAGTGCAGATTATAGCTACTCAGGATTCAAGATAATAAAGATGCCCTCAAAGGAATCATGGTGAATAACATATCAACGACTAACCTCTTTTGGATCAGCTAACATCCCAACTATGGCAGTGTCTATTGCATCTTGATTCTCAAGTCTTGAAGCTTGAGCAGCCATCAAAACAACAGTATCCACATCCACGCCTTTTGCAAAAACCTTATTGGTTTAAAAATTTAATTAGAAAATGTGCATATGATTCAATAGTCACAGTCTCAACAGTGCAAGTAAAACCATTCAGCATCCAACCTCGATAAGATTTTTGTCAACGGTAAGCTTGTTTAATGTCAACGTCCCTGTCTTATCACTGCAAAGCACATCCATGCCTGCCATTTCCTCAATAGCTGTCATCCGCTTTGTGATAGCCCCCTACAATAATCATATAGCCAATTAATCACTATTTCTAGCTAATGTCCACCAAACATACTCAATTGAACCTAACATACTTGCTGCGATAGCCTATGAGAACCAATGGCCATAGTCACTGAGAGAACCGTGGGCATGGCAATTGGGATTCCACCAATGAGAAGCACAAGAAGGTTATCAATTCCAGGGCGATATTCTCGATCTTGGATGGGATACATAACAATAATCTCAATAAACATCCCCACGGCAATTGAACATATGCAGAAGTTCCCAATTGCAGTCAAGACCTAAATAAGCAGCAGAAAAAAGAACAGATGAAATCTCTTTAAGCACAAAAACAGCATTCAAGAGCAGCAGAAAGTAGAACAGATGAAATCTCCTGAGCACATTAACAACTTTTAGGGGGCTGAAAATATGGTGTCTGCCTTCATGTTACCTTTTGAAAGTGTCCAACTTGATTAGTGGTATCTACAAGGTGAGCAGCTTTCCCAAAGAAAGTATGCACGCCAGTGGCAATTACCACAGCTTCAATTTCTCCTTGTTTACAGGTAGAACCAGAGTACACTCCATCACCAGGGCCCTTCGTAACCGGCAGGGACTCACCAGTGAGAGCAGACTGAAAAAGTGCACAGCAAAGAGGAAAGCATGGTGTAACTGAACCATTTGGAATATATAACATATATAGCAATAAACTAATATGATTTTGAAGGAAAATGAAAAAGGCAAGAATAGTACACAAACCTGATCAATTTTCAAAGGATCTCCTTCAAGTAGACGAGCATCCGCTGGTATAATATCACCAAGTTTAATGCTAACTATGTCACCAGGAACCAGGACTGAGGCATCTTGTTCATTCCATCTACCATCTCGAAGAACCTTTCCAACAAAAGACAAAAAGAAATGAAACGATGAGGGGAAACACAGATAAAAGGCAAATCCTTTGCAAAGAAGAGATTTTACAGCATAAATATCAAAAGCATCAAGTATTAAACTGAAAGAAGCTAGACTTGACACCTTAGCCTTCGGAGCAAGCCGAGCCATGAGGGCAGCCGCAGCATTACCAGCATTATTCTCCTCAATGAAACTAATAGTTGAATTGATGAGAAGCAAGGTGATGATACCAACAAAATCTTGCCAATCAGGGGGCTTCCCCTGCAAAAGAAAAACATACCAAGGAACAAACAATTAATCAGCAACAAGTCACGATTATGGCAATTAAGCAATCCCAAAAGTTGAGTTTGCTCAACTCACCCCTCCATTGGCAAGTGCAATTGCCATTATAGCAGCAGCCTCCATAACCCATGACAGAGGATTCCACATGAACCCCAAGAACTTCAAGAATTTTCTCTCCTGAAAAACACCCAGAAAGATAACTCGCCTCAAAATTCAAACTTTTTAGTGGGACTTATTCTACGCGTACGGGAGAAAAAAAAATAAAAAAGAAGAGTGAAGCTGTGAACCTTTTTCTCTTCAAGCTTGTTGTGGCCAAAAATGACCAACCTTTCCTCAGCCGCCTCGCTGCTGAGACCTTCTTTGCTACATCTCAGGTTCTCGAAAACCTCCTCAACGGGAATGTTCTCCTGCATTCGACAGAGAAAAAAACACAAACACCACAAAGAAAAGAAAAACAGCACAACCCATCAATGAAACCAAAAGAGGCACAACGAGGAAGAGACTCAAAGAGGCTTAGAGTGATTCAGATCTGTTACCAAATCTACAGTTTCCTTCAAAACAGCCTCTAACACTTGGGACTTGTCTCCCATGGTAGACCTCTTCTTCTTCCCCTCCCAACTTTGTCAAACTGCAAACATGATAAAAACAGCTCAGAAATCAGCAGAAGGCGTGCACGGCACAAACGGTGGGAGCTGACAGCAGAAGTAATAAAGCATATTGCAGTACACAGAGAAAGATAAAGAAAGAAAGAAGAGGAAAAAGAAAAATGTTTGCAGTGAAGTTGGACAACCTTAATGGCTGTAACACCAAATTTTGGGATCCAGGACTGAAATGATGTTCAAACTGCAGGTAAAAACACAAAACCACAACAACTACTACTCTGCAGAAAGAACAGAAGCAAGATGGCAGAAAAAGAAACAGTTTTTGCAAATGCAATTGGAAATGTAAGCTTGTAGGAGAAGAACAGAGAGCCAGTAAGTAACTGTAACCACTCACAACTCATTCACCCTTTCATCTTCACTTTCTCTCTTCTTTTTTCCTTTTCTTTTATAGATTTTTTTTTTTTTCTGTTCTTGCTATAATTTATTATTTATTTGCAAAAGAATCATCAGAAAAGACTCCTGATGCAGAATGAATGTCACCCTCTCCAGTGTTAATTAAACTGGATTACTGTTTAATCACGGTTACTGTTGTTAACCACGTTTCGTCTTCTTAAATTATATTTTTTTAAATTAATTGCACGTTTTATTTTTTTTTCATCTATTTTTCCAGTTTTAAGAATTTTTTTACGTTTACTTTATCTTTCTTTTTTTTTTAACAGATTTCGTTTTCAGGAATAAAAATGTTCAAAAAAGTATGGTTACTGAATTAAGAAAATATTTAAAGTATGATTAGATAATAATAGTTATAAACGTCTTTTAGCATATATTTAGTTGTTATTATAAAGGACCAGGTGCTTTTTCTAAATTTAACATAATCACTAATATTTAAATTTTAATGTGTATAGATTAAGTTTATGGGTTAAGTTAATATAAAATATAAAATAAATAGCTGTAACACTTCATTTTGATATAGTACATTAATACTTTTTTTAATACGGAATCACAATTATAATTAATTTTATTAAATACATATTTAATTTATCGACTTTCTAAATAGTTAATTTTGAAACTAACTTTCGTTATTTCATTTTATTTTTAAAATACATTCTTAAGTACTAAGTCTGATATCAACACAATTATCACTAATATTTTTTTAAAATGTTGTTTAAGGGTTTTTTAAATTATAAATATAAATAAAAAAATATTTCAACGAAACATATAATTCATTCTTTATTTTAGTTTTACATCATATTATATATATATATATATATATATATATATATATATATATATATATATATATATATATATATATATATATATATATATATATATAGATAGATATATAGATATTTATGAATTAAAAGTTAGATAAAAAAAGTAAGTGTATAAATGAACAAAAATTAATATTATGTTAAACTTTTAAAAATAAAAGTTAAATAAAAAATGTACTATAAAATACATAAATTATCATACTCCCTTGACAACGTTTCTATTAAATAAATCTATAAACTAAAATTACATAACAAAATTAGAAGACTTAAATTTTCATGAAGCATGGCAAAGTATACAAAATTAAGAAAGTACGAACATGTAAATTTAATTAACTATATTTCTGAATATAACATTCAATTTTTAGCAGTTTATAAATGATAAAATGGTATATTATAATATCCGTAAAACAAAACTGTTTCAATAAATAAATAAATAAATATATATATATATATATATATAAAGAAAAAATTAACATATTTATTTTTAAAGTAAATAATTGTATAAATAAAGTATATATAAAACAATTAATAATGACATAAAGTTTTAAAAAATTCATAGAATAATTATTACAAATTGAAGAAAATTATTTTGTGTCATCATCTTCTTCCACTAAAGTATTAATACTTATTCTTCATTTATTCACACCGTAAAGTAATTATTGTAAAAGAAAAAAAAAACACGAAAGAGATGAGAGAGTAAACTAGTATAAAAAAATTAAATCATATCAAATATAAGTTAAACATAGATTAAATAAAATAAATCATATAGATACATACAAATAGTTGATATTACATTCAATTATCTAGATACATGTCTTTGACATTAAGCTTCATTATAGGTATGCACTTGTAGTAGTATTTATGCTCTGTAGAGTTATAAACATACGGGTTATCATCCTACAATTTACAAGGTTAGTCTCTTTCGCACTTAGGGTCTAATGGTCGGGACATCCTATCATTTTTTTTTTATCATCACCACTCCTTTTTATATGAGTTGAATAATTGGTAGAATATAAGAATACATCCTTATTGACCCCCTAATTGTCAATGCATGCACTAAGATTATCACCTTAATGAATTTCTCCTTGAAATTCTCTCAACACCATCACCATGCTTGTCCAAACGCATAATTATCACCACAAATAATACTAAATAACATTATAAGAATACATTAGTTCAATAACAAATCAATTTCAAACAACCAAAGAAGAACAACATATCCAACATACAAAATGGTGCTCAAAGATGGCATTCAACACCAAACCTTTCACAAAAAGTGACAGTTTTGATGCTCAATGTCATTCTTCTCGCAAAAGTTGTGCTTAATGGTGTCTTGTTGCCACCCAACATCAAGGAATTCGCAAAAGTTGTGCTTAATGGTCCCAATGTTAAAATGTTGTCAGACCTACACAATGAGGTTGGTCTCCAACATTAGTTTGTCACCACTCAAAGCTATATCAGACACCAACAGACGAAATTATATGATATTAGATAAATAAGACCTTTTAAATTGATCTATTTGGTATTCCCTTCTTATTACTTTGGTCAAAAATAGGTTTTGATATTAGGACACTTGCCAATTGGCTCAATTGTTCAGATTCTAATTTCTTCAATCAACACAAAATCAATCAAAATACTTAAACATGACAATCATTCAAAACATACCAAATTCATCATAAATAATCAAATTACATCCTCAATTGCATTAGAGCAACCATATAAAAATAATCAAATTATCAAACCCATGCACACCTAAAACAACTAGCTTCCCTTACTTGACCCCAACTACAAACAAGACCCTAACCAGTGAAGCTCCTCCCAACTTGCATATTGTTTTATTTACACATAAAAATATCACAAGAATGATCAAGACATATTGTTATGATCACTAATCAATAGAGACTCGTGTAGATGATTAAAAAGATGCATGCAATTGAAAGAAAGCTCACATACAACAATTAACAAAAAAAAATCAAGAAAAAAAGTTACTGACTAGAAAGATTATGTGTTTTAAAATAATGAAATTCGCTCATAACAAAACTATTTATATTAAAACCTTTGAATATTAAAATATTTGAATCTCATTATTTTTAAAGCATTATCGCTTTTAAAATGTCATTTTCTAGGTTTTTACAATCTCTCCAAAAATAATAATTTTCGTTCTAAAAAATTCATTCATTGAGTAGGGAAAAAAAAGGTTTGCTCTCCTCATTCTCTCTTATAACAACCACCTATACTTGACCAAGTTACTATCCCTAACACCTTAACTAACTAAAAACCTTGCCTCAATGTTAAATGATATAATGTTCAATAGTGTAGATTGGTTTAACCATTACTCCCCAAACGTAATTATCAACCTCAATTCCAAAGCTTGAATGATCCTTTATGTCTGGCAAACAATTTGTATCCATTATACTGAACTCGCCTTCCATACGTTTTCCAATACCTTTTGTAGAGCTTTTATCAAAACTTAAAGATAGCCTTGGTCTCAATCTAAAAAAATATGTTAGTTATCATTTCACACCTCCTTTGAATAACACTTAACTAACTTAATCACACAAGACTCGTAACATCCTTATAATAGGTGAACACTCTTAGTTGCCTTATATGTCAACACCCCCATAAAATCATGCCTCTTTTACTAATTTTGGCTAGTAGGTAACAAAGTCCACAACAATATTATTCCACTTCCAAACTTAAACTTACAACTTTTGTATCAAGAAATAGTTATTCTTGCACTCCCTTAATAACACCTTGGTTCAACTTAAAATCACTAGTGTGATCAGTACTTAGCAATCCTAGAGTACTTCACAACCTAGGATTATTTTATTTACCCTTTCCTAAACATTTAAGACATTCATTAACTATAGTTTATTGACTATACAAGTGAAGTCACACTCACAACTTTGCCCCAAGCTTCGATCCTTGAACTTTTCCACCAAATCTAACACCATCCTCATCATAATAGTGACTTGAATCCCTCCTCTATTCAAGCATCTATTATTACTTTCACACTTCAAGGTTGACACCACAATTCAAAACCATTGCTTGGTTCATCTCCAGTCCAACTTTCCCTGTGAAAGTCCACACTATTAGTTTTTGATGATCACTAAACACCTTTAACTAATCCTCGCAAAGATGACATCTCCACCATTTAAAGAATTCCCTATCAGATTAACCATCAGGTCATTAGTAAGCTAGCTCTTCTCATGTACCTCCCACTATTGAGAAACATAATTTATCACCATTTGGCTTTGCCACTTGGATCCACATACATTTTTATTTCTGGTGTGTTGAGTCATAATAGATCTCAAAGACCTTCAAGTGCCAACAATGATCAAAATTGAAGTTCCAATCATATTCTTCTTAAACATCCTGAAAAACTCTCTTCACACTTCTTTGTCAACTTCAAAAAGGTAATCCTTTTACGTTAACTGTGTTAACTGTGATAAGGAAACAACACATTTGATAAACCTCATTCAAAACTTCTATAAAACTTATAAAACCCTTGGAATTTCCTTTTCTCAACATTGTTTCCATTCATTAGAACAACATTTATAATAACCATTTCTCCCTTAGCCAAAATTTACACTTGAATAAATTAACATACACTTATTTATAATAACCATTTCTTATAACCACTATTTTTTTTTAGCAACTTCTACGCCTGGTTATTCTACTCCACGCTCTCAAAAAAGCCAACCAATAAGGAACTATTAGCACTAGTTATGCTCTAGACACCAATGCAATAATGAACCTCACCACTTCTAGGTGGTTGTCCTTGCATCTACTTCGGAACACATTTAAAAAACTTCCAACATTACAATTCTTTGTGTTTGTTCTTCATTGGCCCTTGCCAAACAACACTCGCTCACATAACACTCTGCCCTTTCTTTTCAACTTGATTTACACTCATTGCACATCCATTGACTTACCCTTTTTAAAACATCGAACAACACCTCTTTGGTACCACAATCCACCAAAATGAAATTGGAAGGCAACCAATTCATCCACGAGATTATTTCCCAACCTTGCAAAGGAAACAAATCAAATTGACTTTAACTATGGATCTTTTGACCACCATAAGGCATGTCATACACCAAAGTAGTCATCGACTGATCAAAGCTATCACAAAACCACCCTTTCAAGCTCTAACTCAATTGTAGACAATCCAACTCATTTACACGTGCATGTAACACAAAGGAGTGTGTTGCCCAAACCTAACCAAAATGCTTAGCACTTCCACCATTTATGTAACATCATGTTGAATGCGACCATTTGTAATAATGACTTCAACATTAGATATTGCAAACACCCTTCCAACTACTCAAGACATTTCCCTTCCTTTTTTTCCTTGACTATGCTCTGGAATTAATAGATGTCATTCCCTACAAGAACAATCTTAACAATGTGCTTCTCCCTCTAACACTTGAAACCTCGACCTCATGTTCAAAATCAAACATTTCTCCCATGTGAGTAACTTTACTAATTGACTTTGATTATCGTTATTGTTGAGAATATTCATTACCTCCTACTGATATTGATATGAGTATGAAACACTTAATATACTTCCTTCTTATCAAAAGATTATTTTCCTCCTCACTTAGAAAACACCACTATGCTTGACTGATCTTTAAAGGTCTGCCTCATCTTAGCCTCCCACCAAAGATTTTCCTTTCCTATACACTTCATGGTTTCTACCATTTTTAGCTTTAACCTCAAACCTTCCATAACTACCTACCTTCAGGCCTCAAATATTGTCGAAATGTAGAACCCAATTAATTTCTCAAACCCTCTTTACACAAGCAGATACCAATATCCCCTTATTCTAACCTCTGAACTTAACTTCTCTTACAAAACTTGTGAAATTCGATCCCAGGAACCTGTTCTTGAAGCTCCCTCAATCCAAAATGTTGCTTATAAACTTCAACATCTTTTCTCATCCTTTGAAACCCAAAACTTAGGTTTTCTAACTCACTAAACTCCAAAACACTACATCTCCATATCTTCAAGGCAAGAAATTGTCTCAAAGGCCTTATCATATTCTTATAAAGGTAAGCAAGTCAAGTTATCCTTGAATCTGTATTCCTATACCACTATAAAGAACTTTAACACAAACAATAGAGGTAAAAAAACTCTACTTTAACTCTAACAAACCCAACATCTTTTTTTTTCACTAAACCTTCAAAATTAAGAAAAGAAATTATCTTTGATATAGTCATGAGTGTGAATTCTCATCACTCTTATCAAGAGATTTTTTTTCTTAATACTTTTAGTTTGATACACAAACTCTACAATCTAAATTTAAATTCTTAAACTTTGCAAGACAGGACAAACCCACAACTCTCAAGTCATCCTATGAACTAATTGCTCTGGTACCAAAATGTAACATCTAAATATTTTAGCAACTTACAATTGATAAAATAAGACATTATAAGATTAACAAAACAAAATAGATTGCCTCAAAATATATATATATATATATATATATATATATATATATATATACACACACACTAATACAGTTATTTCCAAAAGTAAATAACAGTAAAAATAAAATGTATATAAAATAACTAAGGATGACTTAGAGTTTTAGAAAACTTCTATGTAAAATAACTACTACAAATCGATAAACATTACTTTGCATCATCATCACCCTCCACTAAAGGCACATCAACACTTACCTTCATGTACTCACATCGTGAAGTGATAATCGTAAAAGAGATAAACAAACACAAGAAAACCCAAAGGAGACGACATGGTAAGTTAGTATGCAAAAAAAAGTTATTCTAAAACAATTAAATCATATCAAATATAAGTTAAACATCAATTAAAGACAATAAATCATAGATACGTACAAATAGCTGACATTAGACTCAATTATCCAGTATATGTCTGTGACATTGGGCTTCATTGTAAGTGTGCACTTATGGTAGCATTTATGCTCTACAAAGTAAAAAAAACATATGGGCTATGACCATACCACTCACAGGGTTAGTCACCTTCGCACCTAAGACCACAACAGTTCAATGATAGGACCTCCTACCATTTTCTCTCCTCCCACCATGTTAGAAAACATGGAACAAGTCATTCAAACACTACCAATGTGTATAGTCCACCATTAACAATTTAGACGACATTATAAAAGAAGATCAAATTGAACATAAATTACCAAAATTATGACCACATTGAACACCCAAATACAATTATTCCCACATTGAACAAAGTCAACGAAAATTGAGATCACAAAAGTATTTAAGTCTTTTTTTTAATTATTTGATTTTCAAGCAAAGTAGAGTAAATTTCTCTTTATTTTAAATATTTTTTGTTTTTTTTTTCTTATGAAATTCTCATTATATTTTGCAAGTTTAGTTGAGAAAAGTTATCATCTCAACTTGATTAAATTGGCACTAAAATTTTATTATGTTTGGATGTTTTTCTTTGAGATCTTAAATTTTTAATAATTTTATTGTTTGGATTAAAAGTTTTTTCTAATAAAGGAATTTAAGGTAAGGTGAGTTATTTATGTTTTCTATAGGACCTTGTGATAGATAATTCAGATGTAAATGCGACTTGGTCATTTAGTTTCTACGGGGAATTTATCTTATTTGAAAACTATTTAAATATCGTGTTGAGTTTTGTTTGATAAAATGATTATTTTAAAATATTCTAAATCCTATTATTAAGAACGTGTTATATTGATTAGATAATGCGTGTTAGATATAGAGTTTCTTAATCTAAATTTTTAATAAGTTTTAGTTAAGTATAGTTAAGTATACTAATTAAATTGTTATATATATATATATATATATATATATATATATATATATATATATAATATCTAAAATGATGTGATTGGTAGTCATAATGTTAAACATTTTATTAAAGACATTAATTATTTATTTATTAGCAGAAATACAGGTATCATTGTATATATATACTTAATTTTTTATTATATTATATTATTTTAAATAATTAAAATTTAATATCTATATTAATTTTAATTTTATATATTTAATATATTTGATGTGTAGCATAATTTAAATGAAAATAGTTTTAAAAAATAATATAAATTCCATATGTATATGAAAGAGAGGAAAAAAATAGAAAAAGTAATTCTATCATGTAATAATAATAATAAATAGTTACCTTTATAGAAAGCACTGTGGTAAAAAAAAGATTTAGCTTTGATTATTTTCACGTTATATTTTGATTCTCCAACAAAAACATATCAAGGTAAGGTAATAAATGGAAGTTTTAGGCTTTGGTTTTTAACTAAAGCATATTTTTCATAGATAGATTTCGGTTTGAGAAGAAACTGAAATCTATATGTGACAAAAAAAATTAAAATAATTTAAATACAAAAATGGGAACGTGTTTTGAACAATGGAATACAAAAATGGGAGGAAACATATGTATGGGGGTGAGCAACAAAATAAGTAATGTATGGATAGTGGAAGGAAAATGTGTGAGCAATGAATCAAGGTGACCAATGTGTCAGTATTGAAGCAAGTCATGATCTTGACGAACCTCAACGAAGACCAAAACACTTCACTTTGTGTCGGTTCATTGCGAACAAAATGCAAGAAAGAGGAAAACGAACCTCCAAGTAACAAAAGATGGTTTGTGGTGACCAAGAATAAAAATTGGGAGGAGAGGAGAACAAGATGCTTCGTGACAAGAAGATACAAGAACAAAAGGCTTCATATAGTGACCAACAATGACAATGGAGAAGGACTTAGTGTGGAGAGAAGACTAAAAATGGTCTATTTGGTTGTAATGGAGAAGGGAAAGTGTGGGTTTTCGCAAGTGCATAAGAGATACAAAGGTTCTAAAGCAACGCAATATTGTGGCAAGGAAGTAACTTTTCTAAAGATTTAACCTTATGCAGAAGAATAAGTTTCACTTCTTTGTAAAACTCAAGCCTATAGTTGTGCAAATATTTTAAAACATGTCACTACGTCATTATAGGTTTCAATTCTTAATATAACCTTCGATTATTTTAAAACCAAAATCTATAGTTTTGCAAATAATTTCAAAGTGTTTTGAAAGATTATTAAGATAAGATCGTCTATGAGTCATTTATTTTAAAGTTTAACAAAGCATTTAATAAATGGTATCTATCAATATGATTGTCTAGGATAATGTGTTAAATAATATCTATATCTAGACAATATCTTAAACGCAAACAATATAGACTACTTTAAATGACTTGATAAATAGACCAACATAAATGGTATAGTATACAGACCATGCTAAATGATATAATGAACGTCTAACGTTTTAAATCCAGATGTACAAATAATACTTTTGTTTGTTGTGTTGTTTCTCTTTATTTGTGTAGATCCATAAAAGATAAATGCTTTATTCAACAGTTCTATGTCAGAAGAACGTTAAGAGATATGAAGACATTCTGGAAAATGTTTCTTCAATGCTTTGTGCTTGCCCAATCCATACAACTAGCACAATTGCGTCTGCAAAAGCAACATAACATCTGACCTCGCACAAAAAAGCTACACACCCACATCAAAGTCAATGCTTTTGAGTAATAGATATTTTTCCGAAGCTGTCTATATAAAGAAAACCACATGAAGAGAATAAAACAAGAACTAATTGCATATATTATCATGGTGCCAAAATTCTATTGCATCATCTAGCTCTTTGAAAAAGAAAACCCTTTGTAACAAATTTTCCAGATATACTTTGTATTGATCTAAATCCTCTATAAGAGAGTTTTTCAATTTATACTTTTTAATATATATATATATATATATATATATATATATATATATATATATTGTTTTCTGATAATGAAAAGTAATTTAAAATACTTAGTTGTTTAATTCAGGAAGAATTAAACGTTTATAGTTACTTGGACTATCTTATACCAAGAGTGGTTATACTTGTTGTAAACTAAAAATAATAATACTGATGGTATCTTTTTAAAGATAATGAAATTTTTTAAGAGATTTTAAAGAAAAATTGAATATAATTTAGTTTGAATGAAGAAAGTATAAAAACAAGTCTTTCCCTATATTATTTTTTTACTAGCTTTCTAAATGTTTTTAAAAATTCCTTAAATCTTTAACATTGTCTATTGATCCTGTAAACAAGGTCTAGAACTAATTTACGAAAAGTTTTTAAAACTTCATTCAAACTTTTTCTTTTAGAATTTATCTGTTATTTCAAAAATTTCATTTCTTTTTTCAAACGGAAACATATTAGATGAAATAAATCATCTTTGTGCCCCTAAATTGTAATAAAGTAATAACTTTCTATCTCTATTTTTTTTTCTTTTTATTTTATTGTTAGAATTGAATGTGAAAACATTACTATTTTAAAATAGAATATGAACATAAATTATTTATATAAAAGTAGGTAATCTAATTGAAAAAAATTACCCTAACACTATATAAAAATCAAATTTATAAAGTGGGCTTAAATTTAACCATAATGAAATACTTTTACCAGTGGACAGAATTGATTGGTTCGGTAGGCAAATTGTTATTTCACTAATTGATTTTTTTTTCTTCGCTAGTAATGTATTTTTGTGTAGAAAAACATGAAAAGTTCCGCTGTGATTTTCAGTTTATTTAAATTCTGAGGGGACATTTGACATGGAAGAAAAAAATCAACTTGTACAATATTGTTGTCACTACATTAATTACAAAAAAATAGGGTTCCAAAAGTTAATTATGAGAGAAGAAAAAATCATGTTTAAAATAAATTAATTTTAAAAGATCAATTTATAACACGGACAGTATTTCTATTTAAAAGTAACCTTATTGTTTGGAGAAAAAACTAAATTCGTTTCAATCTATTTTAAAAATATATAATTTGGAATTTTAAATTTAAGGGGGTAATTTATAAATGTATAAAAGCTTGAATCGTTTTTTTTTTTTGAAATAACTATTTATTGATTCTTTTTCTTTCTGTTTTTTTATTTATTTCTTATTTAATCACGTGACCAAATTTTCCTTAGGAGAAGTTTTTTCTATTTCTTATAAAGTTGACTTTTGATACAATAGAATGGGGCAACCTTTGAATAGGAAGGAAGTTGTTGGTAAATTTGTTGTCCCGTAGTGTAAAACTTAACAAATCAATTTATAAAATATAAATAAAGAGAAGCAATAAAACCCATAAAATTCAACTTTATAAGAGATTTGAATAATTTAAATGAGATTCTAAAGTTAAACATCCTTATTCACCATTAATGGAAATGGCAATGGAAAACGATGAATGTGGGTTTGAGTATAATACTTTTATTTTTATCTTTATATTTAATAAGTTTGAAATTTTTATTTTATGTTTATATTTTTATTGAGAAATGAATATATATGTATTCATGTCATGTTTTTTTATCATGTTAAATATTAATTAAATAATTTATATACAAAAAATAAGAGTGAAAAAATTTAGTATTATAAAATATTTAATATAATCCAATATAAAAAATTATAATTATATAAATATTATTGAACAACAATTGAATAAATATCAAATAAATATAGAAAAAAGAGTAAAAACAATTAAATATGTAATTTAAAACACAAGTTATATGAAATTAAAAGAAAACATGTAAATTTGTTAGATTATAAACTAAGTGTTTTAATAATTTAAAATAAAGATCAATATTGAAAGAATAAGAAACAAATATGTACATTCATTTTACTTTTGTATCTAATTTAAAAAATTGGATCATATCCCTATTTAATCAATTCAAAATTCTTCGTAGAGATTAGAATAATTCTAAACACATGAACTGATTTATTTTTATCATCCTAACCATCAATATCAGCTCCACATAAATATTTATTTTTTCATAAATATTTCTATCATTATTTTATTCAAGAAGGTGTAAACTAGTTTAAGTATGTAACAGTTTTGTTTTTTTCTAGTTCTTAACAAAATATTGTTAGATTCTTATATCTTCTTAGTTTTTTAACCTTATGTTATATTTAGTGCTTATCTTCTATCTCAGTTTCTTTCTTTTCGATTACTATCATCTCGAGATTAATCTTGTTTCCATACTTTTTCATTTTTTTTTCATAAATTTGTTGGAACAATTTTCCAATAACTTAGAAAAATAAGATGAACAACAATGTAGACTTGATATATTCTTCTAGACGTGAATAGACACTTTTTTAAAAGCAATATTTCATCCCTTATAAGAGTGAAGGGGGTCACGAAATCCGTTTTTGAGATACAAAGAAGAAATACAACAATAATACTCACTCTTAGTATTAACATTAAACAAGAATATGATTGTCAGGAATTGATTTGTATGTTAAGAAAATGACCGAATATAGAATAAAAATCTCTCATGGTAGAATCGTAACCATAGAATATGACCCTAATCAAAATGCATCCATTTGTCTCATACACTATGGGAATGGTGAGAAAAAATATATTTTACACCCCAGAGGGGCTATAATTGGAGATACCATTGTTTCTGGTACATAAGTTCCTATAAAAATGGGAAATGTCCTAACTTTGAGTGCAGTTTGAACTATTGATTTACGTAATTGGAAGTAACCAACTAGGTTTACGGCGAAACCTANAAATCNATCACTGATCCAATTGGAGTACCTCTACAGGATAGACCTCAACAGAAAACTGAAGAGTAACGNCAGCAAGTGATTGAGTTCAGTAGTTCCTCATATAAAATTATTGACTCCAGAGATATAGATGTTGATCAGGCATCTTTCAAATCCAAGAGATACCAAATTATGATTAGTTACATTTCTTCATGAATGATTGTAACTTTTCATGAATGATAACTCTTCATGAATAATACATAACTCTTCATGAATAATTGTAACTCTTCATGAATAATTCTAATTTTTCATGAATCATGAATAATTGTAACTTTTCATGAATGATAACTCTTCATGAATAATTATAACTCTTCATGAATGGTTATAACTCTTCATGAATAATTGTAATTTTTCGTGAATCTGAAAACTGTCTCTAATACTCTTAAATTTCAACATAATTTAGTGGATTGTTGTCTTAATTCATCCATACAAGGTGGTGTTATACATAGGTTGTTTACAAAAGATTTTGACGTTAGCTTCATGATCATGTAATGTAAAACTACCTCAAAATTCAGATTTCTAAATTTAAAATAAACCTTCCTGAACCTGTCAATGAAGGTTTCTAAAAATTCTCCTTTCTTCTATCTAATATTGAGAATTTCTAAGGAGGTGAGATGGTGGTGTCGACTAGTGACAAACTACATCATGAAAGATGATGTTAGGGTATCAAAACAATTGATGGAGAATGAGGTAGTTGAGAGAACTACTCTAGAGCATATCCTTTCAAGGTCATTGGAAAGGTCTTGCAAATGATAACATCATCAGTCGAATAGAGAGTGACTTGGATGATGTATACTATAACAAGGTTGTCAAGGAGGGCTTTCCACTTCTTAGGGAGTGGGGTATCTATGATGCCATCAACGAAGGGTTGTCGACGAGTTCCTCATGTCGTCAAGGGGGCGTTAGTTGCTCCTCCAATCTTATAACCACTTTCTCCCTCATTCTTATTGATCTTGTGTTGGTGCGATGGAATCTTATGCACAAAGACAACATTTTCGTGAGTCTCCTTCTCATTTCCCTTATTTTTAGTCTCTACCCTCCTCTTTAGCCTAACATTCTCGTGCCTTGGATGATGACAACAAGGTTGATGTATTCTTGCAATTGACAACATCATCAGTCGAATAGAGATTGACTTGGATGATATATACTACAACAAGGTTGTCACGAGGGCTTTCCACTTCTTAGGGAGTAGGGTATCTATGATGCCATCAATGAAGGGTTGTCGACGAGCTCCTCATGTCGTTAAGGGGGCGTTAGTTACTCCTCCAATCTTATAACCACTTTCCCCCTCATTCTTATTGATCATGTGTTGGTGCGATATAATCTTATGCACAAAGACAACATTTTTGGGAGTTTCCTTCTCCTTTCCCTTATTGTTAGGCTGAAGTCTATACCCTCCTCTTCAGCCTAACACTCTCGTGCCTTAAGGAATTCATCTCTTCGACGTTCTTCTTCCTAAACTCAACAAACTCCTATTGCATTTTTTGTCTGAGCTTCTAAAATAGGAGCTATGCCGGTTGATGAGGGTCCTACTTTTTTTGTTCTAGCTATTATACTTCACATAGACATCATAAATGATTTTTTTTACAAAATATAAGTGGGTCCATGGTGGGCCCCAATTGTTTTTATAGAGTCGAATGTATATCCTATAAAGACTCCAAAAGCACTCAAAACGCTTTAAGCCTTCAACTTCAGAGGTACTTGTCCTCTTTAAGGGTACTCATCCTTTCCAAGTCGGGTAGAGGATTGTGCCTACATAAGATACTCTAACACTCAAGTCAACCAAGTGTATTAGAAAGTAGTTAATGTTAATAAATGAACCTAATTCATTCACCTCATATTTCATGTTATTAATACTATATTTATGGACTTTTTATTGATGAGCTTGGTCCATGTAACTAATTAACTTGATTACTCCTTTATTAATCCGTGTGCTTAATAAAACTTTAATTATCACCTTAAATAGTCCTCTCATATGATGAATCTACCTGACCAATATATAATTGGTCATGCTACCATAGTGCATTAACTGGCCGACATGTTGTTAGTCATAGACTATGGTTCATGGTCAGACCTTAAAGGTTGATTACTCTTGAATATACCCAACCAAACTATCTTTTGGCATGATTCAGACCATAAGGTCTCAGAATGTTTAAGTAAGTGTTGATATGTCTTTGGACATATACGACACATAATAGTAAAATAATTATTTGCTATTGAATATTTTTTTTAAAACAAAAGAAGTATTTTTTAAGAGATATTTATTTGATAAATAATTTCTTTTAAAATTATTAGATTTGAAAAAGTATATTAGTAAAGTGGTATTTAGAAAGTCCAAGGTGACAATGAAATGATTTAACAAAATAAAATTATGATTAAAAATAATAAACATTAATGTTCATAATATATTAAAAAATTAAAAATAAAAATAAAAATAATTTATCAAAATAAATTATATACCATTATCTTATATTTATAGAATAATAAATATATTACTTAATTAAATCTTCCCACACTTACAGATAATTTAATAATATTTTTAATTTTAAATGTTATTGATTATTTTAAATTGTATATTAATTATGTTAATATTAAACTAAATAGAGATAACGATAAAGATTACTTTCAAAACACTATATATTGAAATTAACAAAAAAAAGTTGTAAGAATACATGCTTAAAAACATGTTTTTGTTTATGGAAAGGATGAATATTATGGATATTGAATATTAACAATGGAGGGGAAAACAAAAAACAAGAACTATGACATTTTTTTGTTTAAAAACATATAAGAAAAGAAATCATTTAAAAAATGGTAGAACTTAGTATCTTCCATATTAAATAGTTCAAACATAAAACAGTGACTAAGTTTGAACAATTCCACACTAGTTTATCAACGCGCACGATGATATAAATTATTTATATTATGATATATAATCCCATTATTATCATGTATAAAATATTAAATATAAATTAAAACTGAGTAAGATTAATCATCTTAATATTAATTTATCAAAAATACTTTTAATAAATGATATAGGATGTAAGTTTCAAAAATTAAATTGCTTAAATTTAAATTGGAATTAAGTAAATTAAGTAGAGTAGTAATATTTGATAAAAAAATAAAATGTTGTAAATGAAACTAATATAGTACTGTCTTCAAGTTTCTTGTCTAAAGTTACTAATTTATTTTGATTTTAAGTGTTCTAAAATAAGATCATTAAATTCAATCCTTACATTAAAAGATTATACATTTTAAAATTTAGTGACAAATAAAAAGAGAAAAAAAAAGTAGAATTTTCATAAGAAATTAAAAAAAAAATACTTAAATAGAAGTAGACTTTATAAATACACTTAAATATTTTATTAATTTGAAAATATAAAATAGATAATTAAATATCATTTTGTAAAAGCTATGGTTACTCTTAAAAGAATATTTTCCCTTTTTCTACTCACTTTTTCTAATATTCTAACCAATTGAGATCTATTTGTTTAAAGATTGGACTGCACCGTAAGAGTTCTTCTATAGAAAATTATAGTTACAACCGATAAAAACTTTATTTTGAATAAGTTTATTTGGATCATTTTCTCTTGAGTAAATTTTTACTAATTTTGTATGAAAGAGTTAGAAGACTTTACATGTTATTTTAATAGCTCAAAATAAATCTCTATTTGATTAAGATTCTCATGGTCCTTTTAGATCATTGATATGAGTTTTCTAGACATAGATAAAATATCTTATGAAATTTACATTTTGTAAAATTTTGTGATTGAGAAACTCAAATTTCAAATAAAGAAAACTAGCTATTTGATTGCTTTAAGTTTTGTTTTGTTTAGTTGGTAAGTGAATTATACCTGTTTTAACTAGTAAAATAAATAAAAACATCAATTAAAATCAATTGAAGAAACTGATATATTATTAGGTTTACATGAAGGAACTAAACATGAATTTTTCTACTATAATACCATTTCCAAGATGTTGAACTTGATATTTGAATACTACATCAATCTATAATATTTTCCTTAAAAGAAAATGCTGTAATTTAATATAAAATTGATAACTTGAAAACATAAATAAAAATATTTTAAAATTCTCACTTTTGGCAGCAGCCACGACATCTTTCTATGATTTCTTCCTTTGAGAAAAAAAAAAAAAAGAGAGTAAAAAGACATAACTTTAATGATGTTGATTAAGCTTAGATTAAAGAGAAAAGTAATGATAATGATGATGTAAACACAAAAAAGGTGATGAGAGAAAGTAAATGTTTTCACTTTCCATTGTCCCCGCGTGCTTTCTGACTAGTCTCCCTTTTACCTTTCCAACTCGTAACTTCAATAATTTTTGTAGAATCTGATTTTAGGAAAACAACTTTTCAAAATCATTGTACTATTTCATTTTAGGTTTCACAAATTTTACTTTTTCTTTTAGTATTGATGAATGACACTGGTGACTAAAGAAAAAGGGCAAACGTATATACATGTTAGAGTAACGTTATGCTTTGGTTATATATATTTCTTGAGATGGAAAATCATATATGATATTAGTGAGGTATTTGAAACACTAGTGAGGTATTTGAAACGAAGCTTAAATTAAAATAGTTTAAATTAAAAAAATGTTAAATTAAAAAATAGGTTAAATTAAAAAAATCCTAACCCCAATTTGATTACTCCATCAACCTCTACAGTCCACCACCAAATCTCTATAATACCAGAATATCCTGAGGAAGGGCTTCAAGGGGAGACATCTCAGATATGCAAAGGATTCCACGACTGCATATTTTCTTCAATGGAGTGGTAACTTGAGGAGAAGCTTCCACTTTGTTGGAAACCACGACCCTTTTTCTTCCCAATGTTAGAGTATTACTGTAATCCGCAAGTCCAATTGCCATATCTCCAAGCACAAACTCAACAATAAAAGATGTCTCTTTTCTGCTGCAATCTGCAATACCCAACAACAAAAATTCCCAGGTGGAAGAAAGTGGTGCAAAGGAGGTTGATGGTGGACTGCAGGTGGAAGAAAGTGGTGCAATGGAAGTTGATGGTGGACTGCAGGCGGAAGAAAGTGGTGCAAAGGAGATGGATGGTGGACTGCAGGTGGAAGAAAGTGGTGCAAAGGAGGTTGATGGTAGACTTATCCGCGATGTATTGCGCAAGTCTTTAAGATGCAACAAGAATTTCTCAGAATATCTTTGAGGATCTCAAAAATAGGAAGGATCTCTAAAAGAGTATAAAAATAATCAAGGATCTCTAAAAAGAGTATAAAAAATATCCAGAATATTTTTAGAAGAGGAAAAGAGCTAAAGAATGAAATTTAGAAGATACAAGAATGAGAAATACTGATTTTGGTATGTTTTTGAATGGAGGAAGAGTTCTTTGTTTATAGAGCTAAGGAAGAATCAAGAAAATAAAAGAAATTAAAAATCATAAATGATTTAAAATCTTGAACGTTGCTTAATAATATTTTTTTCGTTGTCAACGTTCTAAAACAAACATTCTGATAGGTTCAAGGGGAAGGTTTATATTAGAAGAAATAAAAACTGACAAACAATTATAACTGTCTAAGGGGTAGTTTTGTTGTTTCAGACTTTGATAAAGTCTGCATGGGCAGTTTATTTTAGCAGTTTTTATCTTTGTTTTTGGAAAGTTCTGTAAAACTAGGGAAGCAGAGAGTCTGGTTCTCTCAAATAACCAGAAGTTGTATGCTATTTCAGTTTCTCTGTACTGTTGGAAATCTAGTGTGTGTTGGAATAAAGATATACAGTTTTAAGGTTGTTCCGTAAAGGTCTATAATACCTATCATTTGGTATTCAGAGCCTCTTTCCTGGTGAAGTGGGGTCGTACTGCAGGTTATGGTCAACACAAGAATGGAGGCAAGATGGGATGGGTTGGAGAAGATCGTCCACGAACAAGCAAACGAGAATAACCGTCGCTTCCAACGGTTAGAAGAGATGTTTCAAGGATTGACAGGGGTGGTTGAATGCCTGACATCCTCTACCAAGCATCAAAAGGTCCAAGATTGTTGCCATGGATGGCCATAAGGATAATGGGGGTAATGAAGGAGTAAGTTTTGTTGGGATTTCTACCACATGGAGGAAGTTGGACATTCCTGTGTTTGCAGGGGATGACGCTTATGGGTGGACAAATAGATTAGAGTGGTATTTCCGTTTGAAAGGGGTTGGTGAGGAGGAACGAATGAAGGCTGTTATGGTGGCTTTGGAGGGGAAAGCTTTGAATTGGTTTCAATGGTGGGAAACCTGCCATCCGCATCCAACATGGGAAGCTTTCAAAGATGCGGTGGTTAGAAGATTTCAGCCCACAATGTTGCAGAACTCATTTGAAGTTTGCTTGGCTTACGTCAAACTGGACCTATAGGGGAATATATTGAGCAATTTGAATAATATGTTGGGGTCATGAAAGGGATTCAATAAGATTACTTAGTGATAATTTTCTTGAATGGATTGAAGGATGAGATAAAGGCAGAGGTTAAATTATATGATCAACAGACTCTTGCGGAGTTGATGATGAAAGCGTAGATGGTTGAATACAAGCTTTTGATTACTACCAAAGGAGGGTATTTATCGGGCACTCGTTCCATTCCTTCGTTTCGCCCATTGCCTTCCACTAGGACTTATTCTAAGGATGAGGGAGGTTCTATAACTTATTCTAGGACCAGGGGCAATTTCGAGGTTTTTCCTAATTTTATTCCTAGTGTTGGAGAAAATAGTGCTTTTGTCGGAATAAACAGTTTCACATGTTGCTTATCTCTGAAGAAGAATTACCAACGTAGGGAGATGGGCTGAAAACTCCAGTTGTACCAGCAGAACTGCCAGAAACAATGGCCCTAATTTACAATTATCACAATGCACTATGGCTGGGCTAACTACCAAGAGGTCTTGGAAGTTGTGGGGAACCCTTGGCTGTGAAAAGGTGGTGGTTTTGATTGATTGTGGTGCTTCCCACAATTTTATTTCCTATAATTTAATTGTCAGGTGTGGATTGCCAATACAACCAACTCTTCCTTATATGGTGGAAGTTGAAGATGGGCATAAAGTGCGTTGTCAAGGCAAGTGTCAAGGATTAACTTTGGAAGTTCAGGGAGTACAGATCCAACAAGATTTTTTTGTGTTTTCTTTATGCGGGGCTGATGTGGTGTTAGGGTTAGAATGGTTGGCCACTCTTGGAGAAGTCAGAGCTGATTTTGGTAATCTCAAATTATCGATAGGCAAAGGTCCAGTGGAACATGTTTTACAAGGTGATCCTATCTTGTCAAAGTCTAAATCTAATCTAAAGACCTTATGGTATGATTTCAAGCAACAAGCAGATTGTTATGTTCTCAAATGGATTGAAATTAAGGAACCAAGGGTTGATCCTGTTCCACCTGACATTTTGGATGTACTTTGTGCCCATCAAGACATTTTTAAAGATTTAGAAGGGCTACCACCCCCACGTTCATTTGATCATTCGATTCATTTGCAGCCTAATGCTTCTATTCCTAATTTATGGCCTTACAAATATTCTCACTAACAGAAAAATGAAATTGAGAGATTAGTTCAGGAAATGTTGCAAGGGGGAATTATCCGTCCAAGTATAAACCCTTATTCTAGTCCAATCATCTTAGTTAAGAAGAAGGATGGAGGATGGCATTTTTTTGTGGATTATAGGGCTCTAAATAAGGTCACCATTCCTAATAAATTTCCTATTCTGGTTATTGAAGAATTATTGGATGAATTGGCTGGAGCTACCATGTTTTCCAAACTGGATTTAAAATCAGGATATCACCAAATTCGGATGTGACCCCAAGATATTGAGAAAACGACATTTCACACCTATGAAGGCCACTATGAATTTTTGGTCATGCCTTTTGGTCTGACCAATGCTCCTGCTACCTTCCAAGCCTTAATGAATAACATTCTCCAACCCTTTTTAAGGAAGTTTGTACTAGTATTTTTTTATGGTATCTTGGTTTACTGTTCCACGTTAGATGCCCATGTTCAACATTTGGCCAAAGTTTTAACTATTTTGCATCAAAATGCATTAAAACTCAACCAGAAGAAATGTGTTTTTAGGCAGCAACAGTTAGAATATTTGGGTCACATAATATCTCAACAAGGTGTGGCAGGGGATCCTGAGAAGGTTGAGGCAATGCAAAACTGGCCTTTACCCAAGACTCCCAAGACATTACGTGGATTTTTAGGCCTTACGGACTATTATAGATGTTTTGTTCAAGGGTATGGGAAAATTGCTAAGCCTTTGAGACAATTATTATCCAAGGATGGGTTTCATTGGACGGAGGAGGCTAGAGCGACTTTTGAAGAGTTGAAGAAGGTCATTGCCCACTTACCTGTTTTAGCAGTTCCAGATTTTTCCAAATCATTTACTCTTGAGACAGATGCTTCTGGTAAAGGTTTGGCTGTTGTCTTACTACAAGTAGGGTGACCTTTGGTTTTTTGGAGTCAAGCTTTATCATCTCGGGCTCAAAATAAGTTTGTTTATGAGTGGGAACTCATGGCTTTGGTGCAAGCTGTTCGGAAATGGAAACATTATCTCATGAGAAGTCATTTTATCATTCTCACAGATCAGAGAACTCTGAAGTTTCTCACAGATTAAAGATTATTGATTGAAGAACAGTTCAAATGGGCCTCCAAACTAATTGGTTTTGACTTTGAGATTCGTTTCCGCCCTGGTAAAGACAATCTTGTGGCTGACCTTCTCTCTCACAAGTCTTATTTTATGCCTATTTCAGTTTTACAACCCACCCAATGGGACTTATGGGAGGAGGAATCACAAACAGATGCAGGTACAGTTTCTTTGATACAAGATTTGATGATCGATCTTAATTCTCATGTGGGATATGATCTACGCAAGGGACGTTTGTTTTATAAAGGCAAATTGGTGCTACCTAGAGGGTCTTCAAGCATACCTACCATTTTTAAGGACATGCATGAGTCCCCAACTGGTGGTTCCACAAATTTAAACGCATTGTTGGGGTTATTTATTGGAAGGGTATGAAAAAAGATATTAAAGACTGGGTCCAACAATGTGTAGTTTGTCAAAGGAACAAAGTTGAAACACTAGCTCCAACAGGCTTATTATAGCCTCTACCCATTCCCACTTAAGTTTGGTCTGACATCTCTATGGATTTCATTGGGGGGCTGCCTGAAGTTCAAGGTAAAGACACAATTTTCATAGTGGTGGATAGACTCACGAAATATGCTCACTTTTTGGCACTTTCTCACCCTTTTACAGCAGCAGAAGTGGCACAATTGTTCATTAAAGAAATAGTAAGACTTCATGGGTTTCCCTCTACAATTGTCTCCGATAGAGACAAAATTTTTTTAAGCAATTTTTGGAAAGAATTGTTTAAACATGCTGGTACAAAACTCAGGTTCAACACTACATATCATCCCCAATCCAATGGTCAAACATAAGTGGTTAATAGCTGCCTTGAGACTTATTTATGTTGCATGACTGGTACACATCCTAGGAAGTGGCCTCAGTGGTTATCTTGGGCAGAATTCTGGTTTAATACTAACTACAATATTTCTACTAAAATGTCCCCTTTTAAGGCCCTTTATGGCCGTGATCCCCCTTTGTTGCTCAAAGGTTCTACTATCCCATCAAAAGTGCAAAGTGTGAATCAATTAGAACAAGAATGGGATGAGATCTTGAGGGAGTTGAAGGAAAATTTATGCAAAGCCCAAGACATCTTTTAAAATATCTCAAGATATCTTTGAAAATATCTAATAAGGATTTTTCTAATAATAATATCTCTTTTAATCTCTAAATCAACCAAGATTATATCCCATATTTTCTTTCAACTACTTTTTAAAATAATAGCAACTAACTCTTCAAAAAGATTTATCTAATACCTTTTTTACTAAATTTCCATATTATTTAATTTGCATGTTTTTCCTTTGTACACCCCTATTTTAATTTCTACACCTAATTAATAAAATGTAAAACACTATTACTTTCCAAAGTAAATCATATCATGTAAGTTTATTTTAAACAATTCACATCTCCAACTTGTTTGGTCAATATAAACATGATGTTGTCATTCTTATTTGTCATTTGCCGCAGAAGTGAAATTAAGAAAAACAAAGTGCACTGAATGTTAAATTGAAATTTAAACTTAATAAATTTGTTACCATTACTCTCATAGTTTAACACCACCTCCTTTCATTTATATGATTTTATCAAAATTATAAACATGATGTTGCCATTCTGATTTATCATTTGCCGTAGAAGTAAAATTAAGAAAAAACAAAATGCACTGAATTTCATATTGGAATTTAAGCTTAATAAATTTGTTACCATCATACTCATAGTTTAACTTCTACTCCTTTCATTTCTATGATTTTATCAAAATTGGTATTAAGAAACTAAATGTTTTGCAACTATTATGGGTTGATGTTAACGTCTTTTCGTGTGGAATTTTTTTTTTTAGTTTTGAGATAATTTGAGTTTAGTTTTTTACTAATTTAGTAACAATCAGAAGGGAAAAGATATAACACAGTCCTCTAATAAAAAATCAACATCAACATCATAAATTATTTTGTTATTAAAGTGGAAAACAAATGAACAAATAGAGTAAGAACAACAAATTACGGTATCACAGGTTGCTGTGTGGGGATGTTAGAGAGGGTCGGGATGAGAGAGAAACAAATTAGATAAGTGAGAAAGGTGGATTAAGCTTATGTGAGTGTTTTTTATTTTTTCAATTGGGATTATTGTAGGGATGACAAAAAATGTTGGAATGAGAGAGATGAAAGAGAAAGCGTTGAAAAGAACGAGGGATGAGAGATGTGAGTAAGAGTGGAAGGGTTTCTTGATTTTTTTTTTTTTAAGAATGGAACTTATTCAAATACCATTGACCTTAAAACTTAAAATTTGTAATATATGATGATATTTTTGTCTACTAAAACTCAATATATTTGCTAAAATAGATCATATATATATATATATATATATATATATATATATATTAATTATCCGGTGGATTTTTCCAATGCACTCCGTTGACAGTGGTAGTGGTAGATATTTCTACCACGTTATGGCTTATCACAGTTCACAAACTTGAAGCTGAGAATTCGTCCACGTTTTGTTGAATGGTCCACATCGTTTATTATTCCCAAAAGTACTTGCCACAAGCCAAGAAAATTAATCAAAAAATTAATTATTCTTTTAGTAATGTCCAAGTATTAATGAAGAAATTGTAAAATTGTTCGCGCGAAAGAGGGATTTCCTATTAAATTAAAAAATACAATAAATAAATAGAATAAAGTTAAGTGATGTGTTTCAATTTCAATTGGAACACAAACAAATTTTTAGTTAAATTGAATATTGAATCAACATGTTTAATATTTTACTCATATTTAATTACAAGAAAAATTCACTTCATATTTCATGTACTTACAGAGTATCAATTGAAACTGTTAACTTTAAGAGAGAAAAAAATAGTTAAAATATTGACATAATACAATTTTATTTGAATTTTTCCTGCGAAACATAATCTCATTTATTTTGTATTTTCTATTCTTCATAATAAAAAAGAGAGTAAATATCTTTGTGAAAGATGGAAATGGTAGTCGGTTGACCCTTGACTAAAATATTCGTGGAATGGAACTTAAATAAGTAGCCTTGATTTGGTAGTGAAACTTTTAGTAGAACTCTCCATCAGCAGCTAAGTGTCACGCAGACACATTTATTACTTAGGTGTCAATGTCTTCTCTTCATCTCTTCTTCTCACATTACTTCTCCACGTACAACGTACGTTGGAAATATTCAAAGTTTCAAAAGATGGTAATAATAACGATGGTGAAAGTTTCAAGGAAAGTTAAGAGAAATTAGTGAAAAGGTTAAGAAATGTTAAAGATGATATTTGAAAATAAGGAGAAGAAACCTTGAAACTAATTAGATTTTAAAATTTTTGGTGCATCACATTATGATCAATTCGGAAATGATTCGAATGATCATAATTTGATTAAACTTTGTTGACTTTCGCGGAAAAACTTAGTTAATAATTAGTTTTGATTGATTCAACTGAAATTATCTTTTTTTGAATTGATTTGATCAATTTTTAATTAGATTAACTCGATCGATATTTAATAAAATTAATTAGGTTGATTTTTAGTCGATTTTTGGTCAAGTTGTAGCAAAGTTAATTTAGATAAGTTATATTTCGAAATGTTTTAAGTGACTTTCGAAAGAGGCTAACTTGGTCGGTTTTTAATCAAGATTGACTTGGCGAGCTTCTTTTGAGACAAACTTATTTTATTGCTAGGATTGATACGTTTGACCTTCAGAATGACTCGAGTCGACCTTCGAGCAGGACGACTTGAGCCTACCTTTGGTCGTGGAAGACTCAAGCTATTCTTTGGTCAAGTTTGACTTGACCAACCTTTGGTCTTGACTGAGTTGGATGAAATCAACTCAAATTGACCTTCGACTAGAACTGATGCAAACCAAACTTTTGTTTGGATTGACTTAGGTCAGTCTTCGACCTAAGCCTGCTTTGGCCAATGTTTGATTGGATTGACGAGGACTAATCTTCAACCAAGATCTACTGGAACTAATCTTTAACTAAGGTCGATTAGGGTCGATTTTTAATTGAAGTTGATGTGATTGACTTTCAGGATCAACTCATATTAATCTTTGATTTTATCTTCAATTGTCTTAGTTCGTCTTAAATACACTGATTTTGAATTTTCAAAATTTAAAAGTTAATCCAATATAAATTCAATTAAGTGAATTGAGATTTAAATTTTAAAATAAAAAATAATTTCAGTCAAATCCAATTAAGTAAATTAAATTTAAAATTTAAAAATATGAATTTAAATTTAAAATAAACTCATTTAAATAAACTTAAAACAATATAAAATTTAAATTATTATAAATTGATCGTCAAAAATTTAAATCTTTTGAACACCCTTCTCTTCTCTTCATTCTCAACTTCATATTTCTCTTATTTCACTAATGTGCCAAAGTAATGGTAAAAAAATGTATTAAAATCATATATAAAACGTTAATGAAAGTTAATCAGTAGATAAATTTAAACACTCCTGTTATTATAGGTTGAGAGTCAGCCGATCGGGTACGACGACTTGCTGAGTCGAGTGGACCGAGCGACCGAAGTGTAGAAACGAACTTTGCAGTCGATTGGACGCGACAACAGTTAAGCAGAGTTAAGATGTAATCAATACGGTAACTACTATTAATGAGTGGTTAATGTTGGATAACCATTAAAAGGTAAATTAATATGTCTGGTTTTTTTAAGTCCTATAAATAAAATTTTAATTTCAAGATAATAGAAACTTTTTTATCATTGAATTACTTAGACCTCCAGAGAAAAAAATATAACTTGAATGTCAGATTATCTTCTGTAGATCATCCTCCACAAACCGATCAAATACTCAGAATAAACAACTCCCTTCTTCTTACTGAACTAAATTAGAAATGATACTTTATCATCAAGTATAGTATATGAGATAGTAAAGTTTCACTTAACTGTTTTTAACATTTCTTAACATAGAAAACATCCCAATAGAATTACAAAATTGAAGAATCCATTTACATTAAAATTTCCGAGTGAGCCAGCACTACATCCAAGAGTATCAATTTGGATTCTGAAAAAGGATAGTATTGGAAGAATGGTGTTTGTTTGATGATTACAATATTTGCAATGCACGGCAGGGAAGTGAAAAAGGAGAGTGAGACAAAGAAGGGTCCCACTGTTGTAGAGACTATTGTCTGATGGCCAATGAAACGTGTTTGTTTGGTAGAACTAGGCTGTACTAATGCCACTGTCCAACAAAACCATCATCACATCACGTGACTTTTGTCCCTTCGCCACTTCCCCAACAAGGTACAATCCGTACTGTTCCGTGATACCTTTCCTTTACCTTCCTTTATCTCTCAAATAATACTTTTTATACATTTCTAACCAAACTTTTTAATTTTACCTTTTGTTAAATACTTTTATTCTCATAATCTAAATTATGCTAAATGAAATCATAAAATTATACTCTTTAATAACATGCTTCGATTCACGGAAGTCGATATTGAAATCATGTGAAAATATTAAAAAATTAGTTTATGAATTAGACTTTTCTTACTCTTAGGCAAGTTAGACTTTTCTAACCAAACTTTATCGCCATTAATAAGTATAAATAAATGGTCATTATTAGTTACCTCGTTTTTTAATATGAATTGGAAAAGAATACCTTTTTCTTAAGAAAAATAAAGAGTTAAAGAAATGGAAAAGGAACGTGCACATTTATGTTCCACAACTTAATCAATTCAGTTCATTTGAAGGACAATAACAAAACCTAATTTTATTCAATTTTTATGTCCAAATTAGAAAACACCATTTTGAATAATAATAATAATAATAATTATAACAGTGCCTTATTTTAGAACTTGAAATCTAGAAATGAAAAATATAAAGAAATACATGAAGGACGAAAACATCATGTCCCACTCCCAAGTGTCCTAGATATGAGTTTGCATGAAAATATATATCAATTTTAAAAGTTGATCGACATGTCAAATCATTGATAAAAGAATTTCTCTGTTTCATTTTTTATTTTTCATTCGTGAAATGATTTCATGCTTTGATTAATAATGATAAAAACAATGACCTCATTAGTTATTTGAAAATTTTGAAAAAAATAAAAGTAACTTTACTCGAGTATAATAACATAGATCTTTACAAATTGCAAGGTGCAGACTTATTTAAAAAAGATTACTATATATTGTATAATAAAATCATAACTACACACACCTACAATTTAAACTCGAAATTTGAAATAATCTCACTGTAATTAAGGAGGAACCTGTATAATTATAAAAATGATTTCTTATTACCAAAATAGACGGTGGTTTCTTAGCTGTTTCTTTTTTAAAATAAAAATAAAAAGAGATTTTAATTTTGAATTATTTTAGTGGTTAATGATTAGATGAATCATCCATTGTCTACTGCACATGTGAGCCCTTTGAAGAGATTTTCTTGTCTGAATGTAACTTGTTGATTTGCTTCTTCTTGTCGTGGGAGACACTTCAAATATTCTCAAAATATATTCTCACAAATTTTCCTATTTTTGTTCTCAAGCTTTCAAATAATTCAGAATAAAATTTTATCTACGTAGTTTTTAGAGTTAAATATGTTTTTAGTCTTTATATTTTGGGACGATTTTGGTTTTAGTCTCTCTTTTAGATTATAATCCTCCAACTTTAAAAAACTCTAATTTTAGTTCTTTTTATCAGATTTTTTTAATTTTATTTATTGTTTCAAACACGTTTCTCAGTTAATATTAAAGCAAAATTAGTGATAAATATTCTTACAAACTTAAGAAGAAAATAATTAATGTTGCATTAGAAATGAGAACATTAGTTAATTTGATTTCTTTAATATTGTTTTTCTTATGGAAGGGAGGTAGTAGAACATAATAGAATCATCTTATTTAATTATAAGTTACTGATAAAAGAAATAATGTTACATTTTATTTCTATTTGAGAAGTTTTCATAGAATTGTATGTTGGTTATTAATAGCGTTTACAATTTCTTATTAATTTCGCAATAACTTCTCTCTCTTTTCAGCGAACTAATAATTATTTCATATTTATTGCATTTAAAGCTAAGTGTGAATTGGATAAGTAGGTAAGGATTGGTATAGATTGTCATATTGTTCATCAATGTGAGTTTGAATATCTCTAACATCACTTTCTTTACTTAATGGATAATCTTTCCTAAGAAAATTCAATTGTTGTTATTAAAGAAATTTAAATAAAATTATCACTTAATTTATTTCTTAAGTTTATTTATGTCACACTTACTTAATATAGATTACGTTAATCTAAAGAAATGTTTTAATAAACAAGATAAATTATTATATCTTTAGGTTAATAATAATAATAATAATAGTAGGTTTTTTTTTTATTCTCTTATGGAATTTTTACATTTGACTGAGTTAGAAATTAATGTCATTCACAATACTATGACTATTTATATTAATTAGATACAGAAAGTAAGCTTAAAATATAATAATAATTAATTATTAATATTGTATTAAACTTTTATATTATTGATCTATTTAAATGTTTTAAGAAAATTTGACTTACAAGTTTAGACCCATAGACTTATTTAGAGATAGTTTTGGTAATATATTTACAATATTTTATTGTAAATTAAGGTTTCAAAGAACCTTACAAGTCAAATAGACTGTTAAAACTTCAAAAAAACTTATAAAGTTTAAAGGCTTAACTATAGTTAATTGTGTACTTTTCTTGCCTAATAAATTATGTCATTTTCCCTCTTAATGATGATGTGTGTTATTGCTAGGTTTTGGTTAACAATAATAAAATATTATTTATACTTCAACTCGTGGGACATAGTTAATATAGTGTTTAAAAGAAAAAAAAAATACAACTTAATCTCTAAATATGTAAAAAAAAATTAAAAACATCATAGGTGAATATTTTTGTTACTAAATTGGTTCTTAAAACTTTTTTTAATAACAAAATGTTCTACGAAGCTTCATATAAAAATGTAATTGTAAGATTTTTTACATTTCAAAGACTAAAAGATATTTTTTATTTTTTAATTACTAAATGGAAAGTGTATAATGTAAAATTTTCAAGTTCAGGTTTAATTCTTTCACTTTTTTTTCTTCTTCTAAATTCTTCTTTCCTATACAAGTGTGATCATTCTCTTTTTTTCATCATTTTTTATTCTATTTCTCAATTTATTTTTCACAAACAAATTCTAGTATGTAAAAGTTATTGAGCTAAAAAATATTTTTATTTGACCAAATTTCATTAGGAGTGTCTTTTTTACTTTAAAAATCTCATTTTTTTTTTCTATTCGTGTTTGAGCTCATTTTCTATTTGGTTAATTAAAAAAATGGATTTCTCTCAACTAATTAATTTGTTGTGTTTTCTATTATTTAGTTTTCAAAAGGTCTCTTAAATTTTGGTGCCACCTTGCTCGTTTTTAGATATTACCTGTTGTGCAAGCAATTTCCATATCACACAAGTTAATGAACTTGATTCCAAATTTGTGGTGTGGATTTGAATGTCAATTGAAATTGAATGTTTGAAGATGATTTAAGTTGTATATATAAGGTTAACTTATATTATAAAATTTTTTTAATTAATCTTTTTGTGAATACTGTTAGATTTGACTAATTGTGGATGATTGAGAATATGAAACCTATGTATTTTTTTATTTTACTTTTTATTTTGTTGGCTATAAGTGGAAATAATGATCATTGAATTGAATTTTATATGACTGAATTATTATTAAATTATTAAAATTTTATATTATTCTTAGGATTGAAGTAGTATTTTGAACTAAATTATTTATAAATATTTTTTGAATTTGTGTTGTAGTATTAAATGTTGTTTAAATTTGTTAATATTGTCTGAAAAAATATAATTAAGTTTAGGGAGATTTTAAAAGAATTAAGTAATTACATGAAATTCTTTTCTTATATATTTTCATTCAAGCAAGATAAGATAGAGGATTTTTATCATTTTTACTGTTGTTTTTTTCACACAAGTAACAAATTGTTATTCTATCCAAGCAAGCAAGAATAAGGTATATAATAACTCATTTTCTATGGATGGATATTGCTTAAGCAACATTGTTAAAGACTAAGTATTTGTTTAGTTCAATGAAAAACATATATGATATGAATTTAATTGAGTAAAATTGAAATGATATTTGAATCAAGTACACACATGTATATTCTTAAATATTTTAAGAAAATAATTCTATACTTAAATGTTTTCCACATTCTTAGAAATTATGTAAATCATACTAATTTAAATATAAATAATTAAACCAATGATACATTTTAGGGAACTCAAAATAAGTATACTTTTTTTTTTTGTTATCGGTTTAAAAAACATAATAACACCAAACTTAAATGATTTCTCCATCATGAAATTTTATAGATTGTACTAATTTAAACAATTATAAACAAGTGATATATTATAGTGACACTTTTCTCTAAATTATAAGAAAAACGTATAAAAATGATCCAAAGAGAAGTGTAACACCAAAATACTTTTATAGTCCTAATATATAAAAAAGTTCAATTCAAAATAATCAATTCTTCTTCATATAAATTATATACATTAATAAAATCAAAAAGATTATTTATAACAAAAATTATAAATCACATAAATCACACACAAAAAAAAAGTATGCCAATACTTCAAAGACTTTTAATAATACAAAACTATTCAAACATATATCTAAGTCCAAACAATTATTCAAGAACAACATTTACACTAATATTATATTAATTCGTACATAGTAATTCAAATGTTTACCTATCTCATGTTACAACCTATAGACAATTACACGGACATAAAAAAAATGTTTGACAACTTTTTGAAAAAGGACATCAATGTGTTGAATTTAGACTTTACAATTGGTACACTTGTTAAATTACCATTTGTGATACGGATAATAAACATCATCTACTCACGTGATAAGGTAAATTTTTATAACTTAGAAAACTTAATTTGAAATTACAATTTTCGTCAATGAAACAACTATTGATTCTCAACATTCAATATATTTTTCCATTGATTTCATTAAATTGTAGAGTTAAGATAAATGTCACCCATTGAATACAACCCACCACTTCACCACATATAGTATTACCTCCTTAATAAATACTTAGTCTACATTACATCATCAACCATCAATTCATATCAACTTACATTTCACAATTCATCATTCATAACAAACTTTTATTTATAACTTAATTCATTTAAATAAAGACAAATAAATTGAATTAAATATACAATCCACTATTTTTTACAAAGTTATGTCAAATAATCATACTTATACCAGTATTTTTCTAATTATGATGTTGTTGTTATTGAACCATCCACTCTAATACTATTAATAAGTTTTGTTTTTCTTTTTAAGGAGGTCATTAGGGAGAGATTATATAAATGTTACATATGATTCAAACTCATAAGATATTTACTCCATTTTTAATCAAAAACATAGAGACATTGAGTTTATGAGTATTATTTGTATATGGTGTTTAATTTTGTCATTTTTATCTAATGTGAAACTGATATGTGTATTTAGATTATTCTAAAAAAAAAAATCAACAATTCACATAAAAATGTCATCATGCATAAAAATACAATAATGTGGCCAAGTCACATTCATACAACACAAATTTTCTATACAAAGGTGTTATCAATATCTAACTAACTTCTCGTACTTAAAATTATTGTTATTTCAAAATAAAACTCCCACAATTCATATTTTCATAAAAGAAGCTGAAACATGTTTAAAATTTATCAAACAAAAATTATTATGACTAGGGATGACAACGGGTCGGGTTAGGCACGGATAGTGCCTACCCGCAACCCGACCCGCTGGGTACAATTGTACCCGCTACCTGTTGGATATCTGCTTTAAAAAAACCCATAAATTTGTTTCAACCCGCAGGTATCCAAGGTACCCGTTGGATACCCGTTTTAAACCCGCGAATATTTAAAAAAAATTATAACTGTAAATTTAATTTTAGAATGTTTTAGATTTTAAGTTATAGTTACTGTGTCTGGGAGTTAAAGAAGAGAAAAAAATAAAATAAAGAATAATAAGATGTATTTTTAGTGTGGACTGCAATATTTAATGAAAAAGGAAGAGAAAATGTGGTAGGTGGAAAGGAAGTTAATTGAGAAAAGTAAAATAAAAAGAGAATGGTGGGAGGAAGAAAGAGTGCTATGTAAGAGAATAGGGAGAGAAAAAGAGGACTTATGTAGAGGAAATTAAAGTGTGTGTGAAGAAAGTGTTTATACAGAGGGAGTTTGAGATGGGTTAAATAGTTAGAATTTAAATAAAGAGAGAAACTAGGAAAGGGACAACTACCGGATTGGGTTTTGCAGAAAATTAGAGAATAAATGAAAATGAATGAAAAAAGATTGTTGAGAAAACAAAGAAGACAAATAAAATGAAAAAAGATGGGTTGTCTGTTTCGTAATATTTTTAAATAGCTGTTGAGAAAACAAAGAAGACACAATCATAAAACTTAATTTAAACTAAGGATAAAGATGTAATTTTAACTTCTAAGCACGTACCTATTAAAAACCCGCTATCCACCATCCACGGGTACCTATTACTCGCGGGTACCTATTACCCGCGGATACCAACTATCCACAACGGATTTAATCCGCAGATACATGTAGACACGAGTTTTTTTGCCATCCCTAATTATGACCTTACACTAACCAAAAATTCATCTTTTCTTATCAAGTCCCACATGCTATATTCCTCAACATACAAATTACTCACATGAAAAATTCAATAGAATAAATAAATCTTGCTTTAAACAAAATTTTAAGAAAAATATCTTTTAGTTTATGCTAATATCACTAAAGCAAACTCTGAATTTTGAAGGAAAAAAACACGTCATCATAAAAAACATCAATTTACTTTATTGATAAATAAATAAAATCAACAAAAACAATATAATGTGAAAATTTCAAAACCATAACTACAACGTTGTTTAATGACAACTAAAAAATAATATTATGTAAAAATTTACAATATATAAACCATTTTCTCATATCATTTAACCCTCAATACATCCACACTCTCCAATAATAATTTAACCTAAACCTCACGGTATCATGTTAAAATAGTATAAGAAAAGTCAAATATAATGTTAAATTATGTTTGACTTTGAATATATAAAATTATGAATTTAAAGTTTATTATATAATGAGAAACACTAACTTCTTTCAAAATGTATTATTTTTATCAACTGAATAAGTTTTAAAAAAGATAATTAGAAAAAATAAAGTAAAAAAGTTTAAAGCAATAATAATAATAATAATAATAATAATAATTGAATAACGAAAATTTTCTATTTATAAAATTTTTACTTAATAAAATATTAATATTTCTCTTGAGTTAAAGTACATTTATACATAGTGTTAGTCTGCCCTTCAAGAAATCTATCTTGATTGCCTTGCAATTGACATGAGCATGTGTTAGGTTACATTATTTGTGATAATTTTGCATTGAATCAAATTTTTTTAATCAAGACAATTATAAAAAGTTAATCAAGTTTGTCTGATATTGTCTAAGTTTTATATATTATTACAAGTCTATAAACCTACGAGTTAATAATCCTATCACATCTCAGATAATTCAAATCACAATAGAAGTTTGCCTTTTACCACCATTAAAACTCATTTTGAAAACAATACAACCATGAAAAGTAATCATGTATGTGAAAAATTAAGTTAAATAATTCTTTTTTTGATCAGCAAGTTAAATAGATATTAATTTGGAAACAAATACCAACTGATTTATCACATACAATTAATAAAGTGAAATACTTTAGAAGTCTTAATGTTTTTAAAATTCATTTTTATAAAATTAACATGCTCCAAAGTATCAATTATTTTATTTCCATAGGTTTCTGTCATTGTTTTTAGTTTGTGAAAAATTATAAAACCAGAAACCAAAAAAGTATGTATAAAAGTGTATGATAATATCATTATTTTAAAAATAAATGTTAAAAGTGATATGAATTCGTATGGAGTAAATATTCTCAATCTATTGTAATAAAATAAAAAAATAATAACCATGTTTCCTAATTTTGAAAAATAAAAAATTTGGTGTTCCTTCCATTGAAAAGAATGATTGGTTGATGGGAAGCTATGATGGTAACCTTGAGTTTATTGGTTGTTTTACTTTGTTACGTTACCCTAATAGACCAAAACCTAACACGGTGAGAAAGTATACAAAAGTCATTTCTCCCTATGCCAATATTTTCTCACACTGTAAGCAAAAAGGAGGAAGAGATTTTGGACGTTTGCAAGACAAACGTGGTCTTAACTTTCTCGTATAACATCCTTTCCATGCACAAAGGAATCTTTACACAGCAAAATCATTTTTTGTGTTGGAAAATCTCCACAGAAAAAGGAAAAGATTTCTTTGTGCAAGTGGAATCGTGAGGAAGTGAGTGTCGATCAACTTTCACAATTCAGTTTTCTTTACCAAATATCATGCACTTTATAATGTGCCATCGTTTGTCGTATAATCTTTATTCCAACTACAAAACAATATCACAAAGTTAAAAACGTTTTTGGGTATATCAAAAATTATCCAAGAGGTAAATTGAAAAAAAAAATACGATAAAATTACATACTTTTACGTTCATTTAACATACAGTATAAAAATAAAATGATCATAAAAAAAAAGTAAACTTTTATATTTTTCCAAAAACAAAAATAAAAAATAAGAAAGATTAGTATTAAATCAATATAAAAAAATTATGTGTCATAATAGTATCATGATACATTTTTACATTAATTTGATACATAATATAAAAATAAAATAATCCTAAGTATACATTTTTATATTTTTTTAAGAAAAAAAAGTAAAAGATAAGAAAAAATAGTACCAAATTAATGTAAAAAATTTAAATGCGTTAAAAAACTATTTTTCAATAAAAAATATTTTATCCTCATTGATTGCTTACGCAATGCCACAACAAAATCTTTGCTTCAAAGTAAAAAAAAAAAAAAACATATCTGTTTGATAAATACAGAAACACATAGAACAGAATGAGGCGTGTCATGAAAAAGAAAACACGATTCCTTGGATAAAAAAAAAAGACAACGATTCTTGTTGGCCACGTGGTTTGTCTTAGTATGTTTTAGATTTTGTTAATTAGCACAGAATATTCTGCCAGCGAAGGACAGAGAATCGGCTTTCAGAAAGCTGTTTAAGGTAATAATAACAGTAATAGTTTAACAAAATGTGCAATGAATGAAAGAAAGGAAAGTATGAACTTGTGAGATATTTTAGTTGTTTTTTTGTTTAATTTTGATTTTTGTGGCTGACATGAATATCTGATATTTTTTGTGGTACAGATTAGAAATATTAAATCCAGTGATAGATATGCATGTGACATTAAGGGTGCAGGAGAATATTAGAAAGCAAGTATAAAAAATAAAAAATAAAAAGGGAGAAAATTTGTGTGGTGTGGTCCATAGAGAGAATGAAGCAAATATGGTTAAAATTTGTACATTCTTGCTTCCAAAACCAATCTATAAATCAGCAGAAACAAAAACACCACATCAAGAATATTCCACCAAAATCAGCTTTTCCCACTTGGACACAACAAAATAAACTAAAAAGTACTGTTTTTTTTATTCAAATATAACTCTTTAGACTTAAATTTAAAATAAATATTTTTCAAAAAGAATAAAAATATAATAACCCATGGTTTTTGGCATATTACTTCCTGCACCCCCCTTATTAGTAGAAAAAGACTACACTACCACTCACAACTGCAACACATCTTTCAGAATGAATTTCATGAGTTGTGAAAATATTGTTAAAAAAATATGGAAAAGCTTATTTCTCATGATTCAATAATTATCTTCTAAGTTTTAACCGCTAGCACACACAATGTCTTCCCTTCAAATATAAATAGGATAGACAAAACTAGAATTCCAAATCTATACACTAAGATTCTTTTGACAGAGAAAGTAAATAAAAAACAAGAATTTAGATATTCTATGTAAATAAAAATGACACAACTTTAGGCTTAATATCCCTGATGGTCCCTATTTTTGTCAAGTGCGTTCACTTTGGTCTCCATGTTTTTTTTTTTTTCGTTTCAATGTTATCCTAAAGAGTGTAAATTTTGTTTAATTTGGTCCTTTTTGCTAACGCCGTTTAAATCGTTAACGGCCAAATCTCCACATGTGCAATTAGAGAGTGAACTGTCATTTATGTTCTGACGTGGACTAGATCAGTCATCATCATAGGGAGGACATTCGGAAATAATTAACAGAAATGAGGACTAGATTGAACAACCTTCATTCATTACAAAACATAAAGCCACATCACCATCTTTTTCAACCTTCAGCCCAACCAAAAATAGAAACCCTACTTTCTTTCTAAAAATCTAACCCTAGCGCCGTCACACCTAAACCCTCAGGCCACCACCGCAATCACCACATACCTGCAAACAAAACCCAGAAGACCATTACCATGACGCCGCTGCGACCACCTCCACGCACCACCATCTTCATCGCGCGCCTTCACCATCATCTTCTTCCCAGTTCGCGCTGCCACCATAGCGATTGAGGGTTTCGATTTGGGGGTTTTTGTTGTGTTATCTGGTTTTTGTAAATTGGAATGTATGATTTTCGTTTCAAAATTGATTTGGGGAATTCTTGGTTCTTCTCTGTTTTGCGAGTGGTTAGGGATTTTGTTCTTCCCTGCAGGTATGGGTTTTGCGAGGTGGGGGATGAGGGTTCAAATTGGAAATGTTAGGGTTTCTGAACTTGGGGTTTTTCGTTTTGGGTTCATTTGACTCGCGATAATGGGTTTCGTGGTGGTTGTTGTTGGATGCACGGGTGGCGCCAATGAAGGTGCAGATAGGTGGCCATGGGTTGTGTTTTTGGGTGGTTGTTGGACAGAAAAAAAGATGGAGGTGAGAAGACGGTGGCTGGTAGTGACCGTGGCGGTGGTGGTTAGGGTTAGGTGGTGGGTAGAGATTTTGTGTAAGGGGAAATTAGAGTTTCTGGAAGTAGGAGATGATGATGACGTGTCAAGGATGATGTGTCATTAATTGTACAACTGGACAGTTGGCCGTTAACGATTTAAATGGTGTTAGCAAAAAAGACCAAATTGAACAAAATTTACACTCTTTAGAACAACATTGAACATAAAAAAAACATAGGGATCAAAGTGAACGCACTTAACGAAAATAGAGACCATCAAGGGTATTAAGCCCTCAACTTTACAAAATCAAAATTTAAGGAATTAAATTCGAACAAAATATATTACAGAATCAGGATTATCAATCCTAATAGAGAGAAAGTAATGTACACTTTGTATCATTCACCAACAAAACACAATCTCCATCTCTAGCATCGAACTATGAAATATCTTATCTGGAATAGAAATTTAAATAAATTTTATTTAATTAAAAGATTCAGGTGTAGAAAAAATCATATACAAAGTTTTCCTTCATTTTCAAGAGATGTAAGGTACCAAATATACGAGGTTGTAATGCATGCATAACAGTCTATCAATATAGAAAATTTAAAAGAGCACACTTTGCCACACATCAAATTTCTATGGCAGAACAAACGAGTCTGTAATATAATCATAGACCAAGATTCCATGTTGTCCTTCCAAGTTTTAAAAGAACAGCATCTCAATAAAGGAACCTCCAATAAAAGAAAAAATCAATATATACAGTTTTCATGGTATGAGCATGACTCGTTGTGATCTTATCAAGACCAGTACTGTTCACGAGTTTAACCAAAAGGCAAAACAAGTTTGTGAAAATAATGGAAAGTCAGTTAAATTACCTACCTAACTGTTTCACTAAGATTGACACTTCCAATGGTTTCCAAACACTCGTTTATCTTCCTAGCCTGCAAAAAAGTCCAGATGTCAAGATATGGGCTCATCGTATGTTAGCCCTTTGTACTCAGTTTCACCCGTGGAGTATTCCTGTTATTCACATGCATCAATAGTATGCACATGACATATTTACAATGTGCATTCACCAGTGACACGAAATACCAAACTCATACTCATGAGATTCCACCTAACACTCTCCTCAGATCAGACTTCTGCTCTGGAGTTAGCCTTGAAGGATACTTGACGTCAAGCTTAACTCTCAAATTCCCCTTCTTCCCAGGCTCTTTTGATATAGGCATTCCTTCATTAGGGACAACCACCTCGGCACCAGGTTTGACAATATCCGTCAATGGTAAGACGAGACTTCTTCCATCCAAGGTAGTAAGGTCCAACGTTTTACCTGTAAGGGCCTCAAGAAGGGTTATCTCCTGGTTGATCACCAAATCATTGCCATCCCTTCTATAAAGAGCATGCGGTTTCTCATCTATCACAAAAATTAGATCTGCTGGGATGACACCGGGCTCCTGGTTACCCTTCTCTGGGAAGGTAATCTTTGTTCCTTTCTTCCAGCCAGGCTTTATCTCAATAGTCAAAATCTCTTCCACGTTTCGAGATTTTCTGAAATTTCATTGCACGTTTCAAATATTATCAACAAACGAGAATATCCACTTCTCAGATGTAAAAGAACAAGAGCCAAAATTTTCCTTAAAGAAACATTTATAGTGTAAGTATATACAGGGAAAATCTTTCCTATTTTCTTGGACAATCAGGTAATTAGATTAACAGTCTGATTACAATTTTAAAAATATTCAGCAATTTATTTGGATTTTAGAAGACCTCTTTCTAAACCTAGTTATTAAAATATAACGATTCGGCGAGCTCTATCAATCTGTATCATTCAACGAATCTAAAATAACTTTGAATCTTACTAATCATGAAGGAATCAGAGAGATTTCATGAATCACACATTTCAATAATATGCTCAAATTGTTACATAAAAAGGAATCCGCAGAGCACTTTTGAACTTATCCTATTTGATTATTCCACTAATTTATTTACCACTCATTCAATACATCCATCTATTTGGCTGTTTCATTCTCTCAATCCAAAATAGTGACTTCAGAAACTCAAATATAACAAACAGTTCGGTTTAACCAGACTGGAGGTTATGTTGTTTTTATCTAATTTTGGTTTAAAACTCTAATGTTGAACACGAAATATCATCAGTGTGACATATTCAAAGTCATTTTGCATAGCTCTGAATCTTACAATTTGATACAAACTAGGATTCACAATTCAAAAATCAGTTTGGTGGTTCACAGTATAAATATCGATTACTATTAATAATGGTCTAAAACGATAATAATGGAATCTCCTACTCTAGAAAAACAATACTAGATTAATCAAATCACTACAATCAACCACAAAAAAAGGCTTAACTTGGTCCATATAGTTCCACTAATGTTTGACTTTGGCCCCTCATTATGCAACAGCAGCGACCCCATAGTTTCAAATCGATGCTAAAGTTTGATACAAAATAAATTGACTCCTTTCATTCAAGGTCAGGAAATAAATACATGTCGTGTTGCCAAAAAGATGCCAGATAAAATTAGCAATTTGTAGTAGTCTGAGTTCCAAGAATATGTAATACTTGGTTTTCCATGTACTGAAAAAGAAATAGTTGATCTGTGTTTTATATCAATAGCTTCTCCAACTTGAAAAAATATAAAGCCTATACATATTTATTTTTATTTAACTTGAAGTGTCTTTACCTATAGTCCCATATAATCCGATAGTTTTCAAATTTTCCCAAGATTCAGGCAGTATTGGACATGATACACAAATGTATCATTACTACCTTGACTTGAATTTAAAAAGGAAGCAGTGCAATAGATGAGGAAACCACTAATGTGAACTCGAGGATCATGGATTCAACCTTACAGTAGAGAGCAAATAGATAGGCTCTTTGTGCTACTAAAACTTATTGAGTTATGGCACACAATTTACCATAACTCAATGGATACATTTATAATCTAAACCCTTATTTGAAATTAACATGGATATCTTATATTTAGTTCGTGCAAAGCAAACCTCACATTGCATCTATATCTTTGGGATTAATGCCAATGTAAATACAATATACGGATATTTAGCAAGCTGACTTATTATGAAAAAGGCTTCCTTGTCCTTGACAAGCGAACCATCAAATTCCAGAATGACTAACGAGCACAACATTGTTTCACGCCATTCCAAATAGATAACAAATACATGTATGTATGCACAGGCTTCAATTTAATCACATCATGGTAATTAAATTAGGCTTTAATTAAACTTCAGTGTCATATTCTTCCTCCCATATTCAATGATTAAGGCAAAACCTTAGTTTACATATATTCACTAATGAATTTTTTTTTGTCCTACCATGAGTTTCCTCCAGTTCACGAGATCAGAGGCTCCCTAACGAATTGTAACCAATATATGGTTAAGGAAAAGTCATCAACTAAATACAATCTTTGTGTTTGATTTGGTTTCCAGTTTTAATTTTCAATTCACATGTTTTCATAAATAATTACAAAAATCTAACACTGTATTCGTTTTGCATCTTGCTTTCAAAATTTTAAGAACGAAGTGGTTGGTAATAGTAAACACTTTTTCTCCACTTCCATCACAAAATTTGGAAAACATAAAGCACGATAAATACATGAGAACTTTGTAAATTGTATATTGTAATTACTAACAATATGCTCATAGCCAAATCCATAATAACACTAATTAAGCCAAACAACCTTCTTAAAATTAGCCAAACTAAATCATATTCAGATCTAACCTTAATTATACTAACAACCACTAGATTGCATACATTGACAGGTGTGCCAATTATGAATTATCTTTCACTAGGATAGGCAAGCCAAGGTGGTGAAAATGGTAGGTGATAAAATTATTTTTAAAATCTTAGCTTGGAAGCCTAAAGTTCATTATACACGTGATGATCAATAAAGAAACAGGTTATAATCAAGGTAACTGCTAAGTAATAATGTATTATCTTACCCAAGACATTATACAAATGTTGTGCTCCAAGTAGCCAATTGTCTTAACAAAAGTAAGCACTATCCGAACTAGGTGCAGCTGAAGCAGGTGCAAAGTGCGCATGACACTCTTTACGTGCCTCTTACTGACAAATATAAAATGCCATACCTTACTGAGTTCCCTTGTTTAACAATAGTTTATCGTGCCACAAGGTCAAAAACATAACAAATGAACACTAAGGATTCCAAGATGTGAGCGAAAACAACTTTCTGGGGTATGTTATACCAACACTTAAGAACAACATTCTTTTATCCGTTGACTAGAACCAGTCATGAAAATATTTTCCGTTGTTTAGAAAACAGCCCCTGAAAGATTTCTACTTGCTAGGAAAATTTGCTCTTCAAAAATTGACAAAGCATATATATTCATGATGGGATTCATATTTACGTTGTACATGAAACCCCCATGTCAACCCTGACATCACCTATTCCACAAAGTCCACTTTCGGTCCTTAGTTTCAAGGTAAACAAAAATACTAAGCCATATCTTTCCACCCAAATATAGAATAGATAAAAGACCCATAGACAAGTCACATACATACATACATACGGGGAAAAGTGAATAATATCAAAAACGAAAGAGGGCCAAAAGAAAGTCATATTACCTAGTAAGTCAAAGATTTGGACTTCAAGAACAATGAAACATATAAAGATGTTCAGCAACCACTACATAGTTCTATTCAGTCAAAGGGTAAGAAAACGAAGTGTAGTAGGCAGACGCTAACCTAAAGGCTTGGGAGTTCAATGTCACAAAGAGAAGTTGAAATTTGCACTGCAATTCTAGAACTTACAGCCATGACAATCCTTCATGGTAAAGACGTGCACACTCACGTACACACAATTGGTCCAGTATGGGTATATAAATTGGATTAAAAATGCAACCCCAAACAACACCTTTCAAATTCACTGTACTTAACTTTCACCCTCTATTGGAAACTACACTGATTAATCTATAATCAACCATTTCACACACACACACACAATCTCATCGACCGAAGAAAAAATAAAACCCAAGAAACAATCTGAAACAAGCACATTGCGTGAAATTAGGTTAAAAATAAGACTTTTTTTACCCAAAAGCGTCGTAGACGTTCCTGGAGATCTTCATTTTCTTCTTGACGCCTTTGTAGAGGTCCTCCAAGCTGCAAGGCAGCGCATTCTCGACCGCGGCTGCCTTCCTCGGGGCGGCGGCGCCGAACGCGGGGCCCCCGTTGGAGGTCCGGAAGAAGGCGTCCCGGCGCGAGGAGCCGACGTCGTCCGGGCCGAAGAACTCCGCGTAAATGTCTTCGGCGTCGCGGGGGTTGAAGCGGAAGGAGGAGGCGGGGGGGTTGTGGCGGTTAAAGACGCGGGAGGAGGAGGAGGAAGACTGCGGCGGCGGCGGAAATTGGCCGGATTTGAGAGCCTCCTCGCCGTAGAGATCGTAGATCTGGCGCTTCTGAGGGTCACTGAGGACATCATAGGCTTCGGAGATTCGTTTGAATTTGGCCTCCGCCTCACTCTTGTTGACGGGGTTCTTGTCGGGGTGCCATATGCGTGCTAGCCGCTTGTACGCTTTCTTCAAATCCTCGTCGCTGGCGTTGCGATTCACTTTGAGTATGTTGTAGTAGTCCATGCCCATGACGGTGTCGCTTCGCTGCTCCGGTGAGGCACGGCGGCGGAGAGGACCGTTGGGATTAACGGTTAGGATTCAGAGGAGGTGAAGAATGAGACGGGAGAAGGAAGAAAATTAAAATGTATAAATATTATAAATAAATAAATAATTTAGTTTCTGTTTTTTCGGGTATATCAAGTTTTCGTGTTTTTAATTCAACGTGCAAAGCACACTCTCATCATTCATCCTTCCAACACTACTGTTGTTCATCACCACAACAACGCAATCTTAAATTGAAAAAAATAAAAACCCTAAATTACTATATCATATTAAAAATGGTGTTTTTGTTACTCCCTGGTAGTGTTTTCAGATGAGTTCAGGAATTAAAAAGATTTTTAGAAAAATATAAAACCACATGTTAGAAAAATATAAAGCAATGTACTTTTTTTTTGTCATTTTATTCATTTATTACAATTTAAAATTTTAAATTAATTTCTATTTTCCATTTTTTTTCCAATTTGAGTAAATCTTCTTGTTTTAATGTAATTAAATTTTGAAATATATAGTTGTTTATTTATAATTTATAATCTATTTATAATAATATAATACAAGATCTCTATTTTGTTTACATAATATCCTTAAATATTACGATTTCCTCTCATATAATGTATATAATATAATTGTTATTTTTTCATAATTACTTTAATTAACTTTTAATTTTAACAATCCCGACTTTCTATTTTCCGACACTCACTCTATTCAACTTTTATTTTTTTATAATTACTTTCCAAGTTGAAATTTCTATTATAAAAAATTCATGAGGAGTAAACTGATTTTGTTGATTTTTTTAATCAATTGGAAGATTTTGTTTCAAAAAATAGTTAAACGTTATAAAATTATAGTCAACAGTATTTCCAACCATATACTATTTATAGTTTTTGGATTTTATTTAATATTTAACATTTTGTTTTCCAAAGTGTGTAATCTGAAAAAGTACAAAGGAAATTGGCATTTTGTTTGAATAAGTATTCACTGATTCAAATTATATGACACCTACTTTGCTTGAAAGAATATTTAAAATTATTCAATTTAGGCTTTTGAATTACTTTTGTTTTCATAAGTTTGTACAAAATGACTTAGATTCTTTGAATGGTCTATATTAGTGGGTAAGATTCTCTTTTAAATTATATATTTATTTTCCAACAATACTTTACAATCTTTCGAATCGTATAAATGTTTAAATTTGTTAACTTTGTTTTATATTTTAAACAAATTTTTCTATTAAGATTTGAAAACTTAATTAAGATGATGACGGTTTTTTTTATGATATATAATCAATAAAAATGATTGATATATAATGTGATAGATTATAAAATATGTTGTTTATGTTACCTAATGGGGATGAGTATTGTACTTAATATTAAAATTATTAATAAAATTTTATATTGGTGGATACGAATTTGGATTACATTGAGTATATTATTAATGACAAAAGATTATACTAATAAAATGAGATTATAAATATTATTGTTATTTTTTATTTATAAAGAGAATACGAAGTTATTCTTAGTTATTTGAGTAAAGATCTAAACAAAATATGTAATGTTTCTCATGTCTAGTCTTGATTTCTCTATTTCTTTTAAAGTTAAGATTTTGGATAATTGAGAGTTTTGTGTGATGACCTAAAGGTGTACTTATAGGTTTATAATTTATACATTTTAAAACTTTCAACAACCTTACTAATAACCTTGTTAAGATGAATACAATACTCGAATCATTTAATTCTTATATATATTCACCATAAGTATTTATCTCATAAGGCCAATACCTTTACGAGTCTTCTCATTTCCTCCATATATTGATTGGATATAAGATATTGTTTACAAATAAGAACACAAACATCATATTTATTTATTCTATTTTCAAGAAGTAGACGCAATTATCATAAATGTACCTTTGAAACCTTGTCTTTCTAAAGAAATTATGACACCTCTTATATTACACTTATGAGCTATATTTCAAGTCATATTATGATTTTTGCAAGAGACACATTTCCTTAAAGTGTAGTGACACCTCAAGTTGTTGCATATAGATAGTCTCTTCAAGATTTTAGGTAAAGAAGTTGCTTTCGCTAGATAGTCAATTCAATGTTAGTTTTGTCTATTATTGTTCTATTTGCTTTCTTAACTCTCTGTTATGTACCTTTGTTCATAGCATCATAGTAGTGAGAATTAAAAAAGGTTACTCAGTGTATTTGTAATAGTATAGTGTTTAGTCTTTATTTCTACATGGTATCTAGAGATTGTATGATTCTGTGAGCAAGAGTGAAGTCTCCTCCTTGATTGAGTGAATTGTGTCCACGTGTGCAATTGTTCTTTTGTTGTGAAAGATCTTGAAGTACAAAGAACGTGTTGTAAGGTATCAATATTTTTAAAGGCACTTAACTTAAGCACGAGATCACGATGGTTGGAAATGGGAGTACCATTTAAGGTGTATTGTCAATGTTCGATGGAAAGTACTTTGATGACTAGAAGATAAAAATGTTGGCTATCTTCGAGTTCCAAGATGTAGCATATGTTTTTATGAGTGAGCTAAAAGATCCAAGAAGTAAAGCCTTTAAGGAAGCTAATTAACACTTTAAGAATCCGTAAAAGCTTGACAGTAAAGCTAAATTCCTCATTTATCAGTATGTAGATCCTAAGATTTTTAACAAAATTTCTAAATCTTCTACAATAAAGGAGTGCTTGGAAATATTGCTTAAAACCTATGGAGATGGATATAAAAATAAGAAGGTCAAACTACAGACCTTAAGGAGACAATTTGAATTCTTCAATATTTATAAAAATGAAACAATTGTTGCCTACTTTGACAAAATCGAGGACCATGTTAATTAAACGAGGGCCTATTAATAGAGATATTATTACCAACTAACAAGTTGAGGACATGATCTTGATAACTTTGTCATAAAGGTTTGATCATGTTGTAGTGGCAGTTGAAAAAGTAGAAACTTTAGAGGAAATTGGGTTTATTGGTTATTGATGTTGTGTAGTGCCAAAATGAAATGGATGCGTTATGTGACTTTTGGAGAGGAAGAAAACATGGAGGAGAAGAAGATATTCTCAGTTGTAAAGGTTCCATCATATGTTAATGGTTGGAGGAGAATGTAAAGTGATTGGTCGTGAGGTGGGATATGTGAGAGATAGTAACGTGTGAGATGAGTCAAGAATAATGATCGATGGTTTATAGAGGAGGCATGGAGCCAGAGGAGACATGGAGCCATAGTTATAGTAGAATTGAGGGTTTTGGAGATAAAGGTCTTAGTTGGTGTAAGTATGAAAGGAAGAAAATGGGATGTCCCTCTAAAAACAAAAGTTAGAGAATGTTAAAATAAAAAGATAAATAAAAAGCACGGAAAAAAATAAAATCTTTTTTATTTCCTTTTTTAATTAACTTTTTAAATCTAAAATGAAAATTAGTTAATTTTAAAATGTAGAAGCCTTTATTTATACGTAATTAGACACTTTTTTTTATTTGAAGGATGCATACTAAATAACATGTAGACAAAATTAAGGATATGTATAAAATTACTTGAGATAAAATAATATGTCTTATATAATATTTTTTATTTTTATTGTTAATGTATTTTTTTTCGACATTTTTTTAGAAATGAAATTTATATAAGGACAAAATTGGGTAATGATAATTGAAGTTTGCACGATTTAAAAGGATGAGTCTGGAGACTCAAAATGTATTTTTGTGTGAATTAGAAGGGCAAGTGCGGTGACTCAAATATAGTTTAGTTTGTGTGAATTAGAAGGATAAGTTCAAAGTCTCAAAATGAAATATACATGAAATAAGGTGGAAATCTTGGTCGGGTATCAAAATTGGGTGTTGACATTCATCTTTTAGGTATGAAGTTTATTGAAATTTGGTGCCAACATTTATTTTGTAGTATATTTTTTTCATTTTTTCAACATCTTTTTCATTTATTTTTAGAAATGAAATTTATATACTCGGACAAAATTGGGTGTCAACATTAATCCTTGGGATATGAGAAAGATCATGTTGGATTAGCATAGGAGTTTTAGATTTGAGAGGAAGACATCATGACTATGCCATAGAGTCCTTCCTTTCTAGATATGTTCTTTTGCATTCTAATGTAAGCATTTTCTCCTCCCTAAGAGTTCTTCATTATCCAATAATTAGTCTCACCAACAGTTTTTCTACATCTCACAATCGTGTCTCCATGATATAGATTCGTGCTACAATCACCAATAAACACTCCATGAAAAAAAATTTATGTAAAATTAGGATATACCTTTGGTTTCAGTGTTGAAAGTGTGTAGTCAAATTATTGCAACATATTTATTGTAAGATCCTGGAAAAATAGAATATCTAAAAGGGTGGCAGGGGCATGGATCTCCGTAATTAAAATAAGAAAAAGATAAATTATACATAAATGAAGTGTAGCACAAATGGTTAGAGCTCTTTATTATGGGTTGGTGGTCATGGGTTTGAATTTGGGAGTGGTGTGCTTAAACTTTGGTTAGACCAAAATTATATTGTTATTTTTGTTTTTGCAGTAAGAGGCTTCTAGGTGTGGACTTGGAGTATATCAAGTTTTGATTGGTGCATGTTTTTATTTTTGGCCATAAGGTGCAACCATTGTCTTCCTTCAAATTATTTTTTCCATGTCATGTAGCTCTTTATTCCTTCCCATTTGCATGTCATTCATCATCTTACTCTTTAATATGCGGTGCAATTTGGTTTTTCATCAAATTATTATACAATTCATTATAATATACGGTGCAATCTCTTTTCCTTTATAATTTGCAGTGTAGTGTAGTTTTGTTTGTCCTTTATAATTTGTGCTACAAACTTTTTTTTTTCTTTTTTTCAGTTATTATACCATATGTTATAAATTGTTGTAAGCCTTTTCACTATTGTCCATGTGGTGTAGTGACTTGATCCATATTGGTGCTCCCTTTCCATTTTATCATGTTATATATATATATATATATATATATATATATATATATATATATATATATGACGCTTTTGTGCTTGAGGTATTGACTTCCATTCACGTTGGGGTCCTGTTGTGTTATTATTATGATGTCAATTTTTTTTTTATGTAATTATCATTTTGTAGTACGTGTACCCTTGGTCCTTGTGAGTTCACCTCATGTCATATTAAATTTCAATGCTATTTTATATTGTTCTTGTGTGCTGTTATCAATCCTTTACAATCCATGTGGGTTCTTATTGGTTATGCAATGCATATTTTCCTTATCACCCGTTAGTTCATACTGCATGATAGGGTTGTCCAATGCTTCTTGTTTATAGTGCAAGCTTCTAGTTGTATTCATTTACTAAGTGCGGTCACATTGTTATTGATGTTCGTGCAATGGATCTTTATGGTGCTTACGGTTGTGTTGTTGTTCAATGTCCTTTTATGCAATTAGCCTTATCCATGGTTGTTGTTCGGTGTAGGTTTAGGTTCCCACTGTTGTTTTTCTTCCTTTCAATTATCATGCCATCTATATAATTTATGATGCATGTTGTTTTTCCCTTCTATGGTTGTAGTGCAGTCAAGGATTTGGTAGGGGGTATATTATTGTGTATGCTTCACATTAACCTCTTCTTATGCTAAGTTGGTTGCACAATTTTCTTTCAAGTTGCCATGTTTAAATTGTTGTTATAATATGTTGTGGCTTTCTGATTCGGTGAATCCATGTTGTCATGTGATTTTAAAGGTTGTGTCGTGTTGTATTAAATTGCTACAATGAGGTTCTAGCATTGTGTCGAGTTGTTCTAAATGTCACCATGATTTTTCATGATGTATCGAGTTAATTGAATGTTATTATGATCTGTTAGTGTTGTGTCAAGTTGTTTATATGTGTGACTATGATGTTTCCATGCTTTGCCAAGTTATTTTACATGATTTTAAGTGTTTAAATCTATTGTCATGATGTCTTATGTATTTTTCCAAGTTGTACTACATGTTGTCGTGTTTGGTCGAGCTGTGTGTTATGATTTTCGAGCAGTGTGTAGTTGACCGAGTTATTTGTGTGTTTGGCTAAGCTGTTTATGATTATTGTTGAACTATACATGTTGTTAGGCGTGTTTTTCGGTTTCGTTGTCGAGCTGTGTGGTTGGATGTTGTGTTATATTTGGACAGGGTTGTGTTGCTTGATGGTATGATGACTCGTCGATTCGGTTGGTGCTGGGAAACGAGTATGGATGTTGGCGCATTGGTTTGGTTGTCGCTAGAAGATGTGATTGTGTGATGGCTTGTCAATCCAGTTGGTGTTGGGAAGCATAGTTGTGTGTTATGTCTTTTGTTGTCATGATTATAAATTCAGGTATGGTTCCTTTTCGCTTGAGGCTTTGGTAAGCCAGGAAAAAGGGAAGTTGTTTTGCCCATAAGGCTTTGGGCTTAGGCAGAGTTGATAATTGTAAAGCTTATGGAAGTAGGGGAAATGTTTCCTGATCGTAAAGCTTTGGGTTTAAGTAGAGTATACTTATAAGACTTATGGAAAGTAATAAAGTGAGGTATGATTGTAAGGCTTTGGGCTTAAACATAGTGTTACTCATAAGGCTTATGGAAGCAGACTAAATGACTTTATTAGGTAGAGTGACTTGATGGTAATGTGTTAGTGAGTATGGTTATTTTTTATTATTTTGTATTGTTTTCTAGTTAGCTCACTCTTGCTTGTTTATGTTTGTGCAATGAACGTATAATTTGTGTTGTTATATGGGAAAGATGATATTACATATGATGATTTTGATGTTTAAAGTCAAAATGGGTAAATCTTATGGGAATTTTCGAAATGAATTTGAGAAAATCTTTTGTTTTAATTTGTAATTTTCGAACAATATTTTAATTTTTGGGATTGAAATAATATTTGTTTTCGCAATATTTTAATTTCGATACAATAATTAAATAAAGTTTTTTTAAGTTCATTGTTTAGTAATGATATTATAGTTTAAATTTTTTTAAGCTAATGGATGTTTTATAAAATACACAACATCTTGAAAAAGGTGCTAGACTTACCAAAACATGTGCAATGGTAACTAATGTTTTTCTTCTAAAAAATTTTGAAAAAGAAAAATTAAATTCAATAAGAAAATTAAATATTTACCTCAAAGTAGAATCGAAAATTTGATCCCCTAACACATGTCACTACAAAAACAAGTTAGTTGATCATAACTTTGAACAATGCATTTTCATCATTGGCAAGGACATTCTCATGGCCATCAAATGGCACATCTAGGTCATTCACCTGCCACAAGAAAGATTTTTAGCATTTTAGGTTTGTCAAATTTTTTGTTAGTTATAGTTTCATTAGAAAAAACATTTGGTCTAAAATGCACGTTATATGCATACCAATATCCCTCTTGTGTTGTGTAAAGGTAATTATTATATAACAATATCCCTCTTGTGTTGTGTAAAGGTAATTATTTTTTCTATTATGCCTCCCTTGTGCTTGAACTCAAATGTAGATTTCATTAGTTCATCGTTTCATCCTTGGTTTTCTTCCTTGTCATAGTCCAACAACTCTTGTTCAGACAAAGTCACCAAATTATTTGTCTTGATTTGGTCAATGTCTTCAATAGCTATAACAATTGAAAACGCCAAGTGGTTATCAACCCCAAGGTGGTGTCAATGTTCTAATTCTCAGTTCGTCTATTGACAACGTTAGGGTCGATAACTCCTTATCTGAAGTATTGTTTGCTTTGGAGCGTGTGCTCTATTACAATTTTGTCCTTAACAGACACCTCGAATGGTGGAATGTTCTGATATTAAGTCTGTCAAGTGAAATCGTTAAGATCAATCACCTCTAATATGAGGTATTATACACTCCCCCAATCGAGGTTTAAGGAAAATGACTTTTTATCTCCAATAAAGGACATAAGGAACTTCTGGTTCATCTTAAAACATCATTTTCAACCCCATGGTAGATGCTAATGTCTCCATCCCTAATCCATACTCCTCATATAAGGTAAGATTCGCTTTGGAACCTGTGTTCCATTATTAAAACTATTTTATATTCTTAATAAATCAATGTATCGATTAAACTAGGGAGATATACAACTTTTAATTTGGTATAGAAGTTTTAATTGATTGAAAATGGAAGAATTTGATTTAATTACTTTAATTAAAAATTAAATAATTCTATAATTAGATGCAAATTAATTGCATCTCATGATTTTATTATTGAAGAAGGAGATGCATAATCATGCATGTAATGAGATATAATCTATATCTACATACACGATGGATTAGGTAGAAATGTGAAAATAAATTTTAATTTGTAAGCCAATTTATTAAAGATCCGAGTTGTTTTTTTGTGTTAAAAAAATTGAGTTTATATAAATTAGTTAAATTTAAAATATTAAAGATGTATTTTTATTACACTTGTAAAACTTAAGAGAATTTTCGCAAGTTGTTTATAAAACTTTATTATTTTTTTTTTAAGTTTTACTTAATCTCCTTTCTAAAGTTAATATGTTCTTTTTATGTTTTTTCTAGAAAAAACAATGAGATAAAGATGTTAAAATATTCTCTAGTTTGGTCCCAGAAAGTCCAACCAACAAACAAATATATCAGTATGAACTTCTATTAATATTATTAATTTTTTTTCTTGTTTGTCGATACATATATCAACTCTAACACCACATACTTGAAGACAAAAGGAGGAAAGAATTAAAAATCGAATAGAACAAAAAAATGTATCTCCAATCATAGTTCTCTGTAGCTTAGGTCTATTCTTAGCTATTTCCCAACTCATGGATTTTGAAAAAGAAAGATGGAAAACGATTTAAATTTAAATAAAGAAGTAATAGGAAAGTTCGAGAGAAGTTAGGAAATTTATGTTTTAGAAAAATTGTGAACTTAGAGAAACATAATCTTAGAGAAATTAAGAATGAAATTGTTTATTTATTTTTTTATTTTTATAACTTTTATAATGTAACTTAAAACATAATTATAATTTTTTATTAATTTAAAACTTTTTCCTTTTGCATTTACAAATTAATTTGATTACTTTATAAATATAACCTTTATTAAAAAATATTTTACAATGCAAATAAACTTTTGCTGTGTTTTTACTAAAATATGCAACAAAAGAATTTATTAATTTTTTTATTGTATTGACTTTTTTTAAAATAATTTTGCGAAAAAACAAAAACAAATGTGATCTCTTTCTGTATAGTAACCAACGTAAAAAAAAAAAAGAAAAAAAAGAAGAAAAACGTCTTCGTTTTGAGTAGAAGCATAAACATGCTTCCGTTGTTTTGTGAACATCGAAAGCATGGTCTCATCAAAGTACTTTTAGAAAAATTACATACAAGGTTGGAGGTAAACAAAAAAGTAAAAATACCAATTAGTGATCTTTATTGTTATTGTACTCTTTTTGTTTACATTTCATCAATTTTATTTATTTTTTGTTTACAAAAATATACTTTGAGAGAAATAAGTGTATTCAGAAAATAATGTAATCACTATTTATTCAGAAAATATACTATATTTAATTTGATTTGATTTAAGAGGGTAATATATTCAGGAAAAAAGTAACCAAAATTCCAAAGAAAGTAATAATAATTTATAATGCATTTTAAGGCTGAATGAGGATGAAAGTGTAATAATAGTAGCACTAATAATGGGGATTTACTTGCAATTTAGCAAACGAAAGTGTTTGCAGTTTAAAGCTGTTCCAGATTATGTTGAAGGTAGTGAAAATTAACCATAAAGTTCAAAACAGGGAGGCCAAGAGAGAATGTTTAACCAAAGGGGGAGAAAAGGTCAAATGATGGCTTCAGATAAATACAGTTTCAGACAAATTAAATTGGTTCAACTAGAAGATACCTAGACTTTCTATATGCTCAGAAGTTCATATCGCCCATGAGACAAGTCCTATAACTGGTTTTCTGCACACAAGTTAGAAAAATCACATTTACCAATGAAATTATCAAACACAGATATAACACAGATATACAAAGAATATGTAATTTTTTTCAGGGTATGTAGCTGTAGCATCTGTGCTCTCCACACCTTTTTGGTGACAGGCTATCAACCATCTTTAGTATGCAATTGCAATCCTCCAACGCAAGCTGCAGGAATCTGACATCCAATCAACTAAGAAGCCTAAGCTACCCAACTCCAACTCAAGATCATTATATCTTAAAACACTAAAACTCAAACCTTCCCAAAACTTGCTTTCATGGAGAGCTTCCCAAGACTTCCAACCACAACAATGACGCAAGAAAAATGAGTAGCTGAGAGAGCGTGGCATGAGGTTACTTTAAGAAATTACTTTACACTTAAACCACCACAGCTTGACCAGTAATTCCATCATGAAGCTGAAGCGACCCATCCTTCATCAAATTTAGGCTCAAACTCTTGAATCTCTCTCTTGAATATTGCCGGGACGCTTTTCTCCAGTCAGTTCCAGTCTTCATCATTGCCACGAACTCCTCGTAACTAATGCGACCATCCTGTGAAGTGAAAACAGAAAATTGGCAAACGGTGGAAAGACTTATAGAGAAGCAAGCATGACGTGTATATGAGATGATAAAAGAATGTAATGTGAGAGGCAGCAAATACTTATAATTTCCATTGAAATTTCACACGTACTAAATATAAAGAGCATGAAAGTCAAACCTTGTCAGTGTCTACTTCACGCATGATATCGTGTAATACATCAGCATCGGTTTCTCCTGACTCATCTGCTAATGCTTCTTGTAACTCGCCAGACTCAATATAACCACTCCCATCTTTGTCAAAAAACTTGAAAGCTTTGTGGAAATGCTCATCGTTCTCCATTTTTTGCAAGTGAATTGTAACAGCTACAAACTCTCCATAGTCAAGTACTCCATTCCCATCAACATCAGCCTATGTAATTCAAAACAAATGAAACCATTCTTGAATCACATATTTGTAATACAAATACACTTGACAAGTCCAAGATTAAGGGATAAAAAACAACTAAATTGACTTCAGATACATGATTCTCATTTTTAATGAAATAAAGAGTGTTTTTCACTAGCTTTATACAAAAGTATGTTGTGTTTCTAATAACTGGTGCCACTTTCCTACAGCAATGTCTAAAACAATCTCCGCAAGAGAGACAAACATGGAGATATCCATAATTATGAAATATTACCATAAACTAAAGGTTCCTACAAGTAGATTTAGACATAATATACACCAAACTATTGGGTTAAATGTAACATACTGGAAAATTAAATTATGGTTACTCATTGCAACATCCAAATAGCAAGACAAGTCACATTTGTCATACACATGCCACATTCTTACGTAATGGGGTATATAGGAGACAGATAAAAAGTCTAATTCCTGTAGAGCCCTGCTCTGGTTGTTTAAAGAGCATTGACTTTTAAGAAATGAAGCAGAAGTCCCAAAAAAGCTTATTCCAAGAGCTCCATCGGACTTACTCAAGTCATAATATAGGGGTAATGACAAAATAACTGATATTATATGAAGTAACTACATTATAAACGATATATAATTATAGAAGTTTACCACTTCCATCAGCATTTTTATCTCTGGCTCAGCCAATTGTGAACCAACTTTCCTCAATCCAGCCTTCAGCTCCTCATATGTTACTCTGCCATCTTTGTCAGTATCCATCAATGTAAACATATCTTTGATTATTTCTACTTCTTCAACAGATAAATGCTCTGCAATTACCTGTAGCATTCGTTCAAAGCAACAAAAAACACCAACTTTTCAAATTACTATTTCAATCACATAGAGACTTGAGTAAACAATCAAGCATAAACCAGCACAGATGCTAACCCGCAGAGCTCTCTTTTTGAATCTATTCATCACAGAAAACTGCTTAAGCCTTGACCTCACTATATCTCCCAATGGAACATTTGGAGCTTTCTTTGCGTTTTGCAGCCAGGGATGTTCTGTAAACATAATTAAAGATGGTAAATATTCACAAGATTTTCTTCATAAGATAGACCTCATGTACAGTCCTGTCCGCCAACCCATGTCGTAAGGGTTCAAATATTTAGCAATTTCTTTTTCCTTTTTGAGAAGGGGGAAATGGGTAAAGGATAGGGGTGAGAATGATTTTTAAAAATTAAATGCTAGACACAGCTGTTTCAAACTGTTGCAACAGTACGATTTTGAAGCCCCCACAAGATAAAAACCTATTTAGTTATCAAAACAAAACCTTCTAAGACGAAAAATAGACCACAAATATCACTGTTAGTATAAAAAAAACAATAAAATAATAAAAAATACCACTATTCAACTTCAAAGAAGTGAGAATTTATTCTCTCCTCGCTCCTATCTACATTAGCAAGACAGAATGCATTTTAAACCCAGAAACAGATGGAAAATGAATCCAGCTTGGGCTATGGACCGTGGTTGAAACTTGAAACCCATTTCTTGTAAAGTTATAGCTTGCTAACAAGCCCAACAGAAGCAAAAATAGGAGCATCCTAACCATAAGTGAACAGTGTGCCCAGTTTAGTCAGCGGAAATATATGACTGAGTGAACAAGACTTTCAACCAAAGTGTTAGGGCTATGACTTTGAAAAATGAATATTTTAATTTCCACATATTACAGCCATACCAACAAAATGTGAAGCGGTTTTCCTTCCAAATTCCCCACCTTCCCAGTTTCCACCAACTCATCCAAGCAACCCCTAATTGTATAACAAATAACAATTAATCCCAAGCTCCACCCACTAATCCTACTATAACGGAAAATTTTCCTCAAGCCTTATAGCTACCTATTCTAGAACAGAGCCATGTTTAACAAACAGTATAAGGGTTTTTACTTTTTTTCTTATATCCGCTCTTCATTTTACAGGCTTTCTGCGGACAAATTTCGCCCACGCGAAGTTCAAGTCATATTAGACGGTGCAATAATCAAGCGGAAAAGGAAACTAACGTTTACGCCGCATCCCTCACGGACACCAATACCAATGTACAAAAGTTAAAGTGATACCTGACAGGTCATTTATTGAAAGCCTACAAAACATACTGAAATCTGAAACACGCTTATAATACTTCCGTACCAAAACCAATTCCTACTAAACACGCTGAGATCTGAAACACACTCGTCATACCTCTCCACTAAATCCAATTCCAATGAAACCACAATGGCGAAGGTTAACATATATCAGTACAAAAAATGTATAAAAAAATTAAAAACCTCCATTATTCAAAAATCCAATCCAACAACTTGCCACTCAGTTAGTAGACAGTGGTACACTAAACCACACAAGTACAGAGAGTGAATGACTTACCAAGAACCTGTTCAGCTGTCAAACGCTTTTTAGGATCAGGCTCCAACATTCGGCGCACAAGGCTCTTGGCACTCTCCGATATCTGCGGCCAAGGTTCCCTCTTGAAGTCAATCACACCCCTTAAGATCGCCAACGCCACACCTTGCTCAGTCTCTGCCACACCCAAAAGCCACACAAGAACCTCAAAATCAAATCCAGAAACAGCTTAATCCACCCAAATAGAACAAAAACACAAATCCCTACCTGCCCAAAACGGGGGAACCCCACACAGCAAAATGTAAAGAATCACTCCAGCACTCCACACATCCACCTCCGGCCCGTAATTCCGCTTCAGAACTTCCGGCGCCATGTAGTAAGGACTCCCAACAATCTCCGCAAACCTCTCCCCTAACAAAAACCCCAAAAAATTTAAAAAAAATAAGACAATTTCAACAGTTCTGGTTGTAAGTTCTTAATTGTCTTACCTGGTTTGAAGAACACGGAGAGGCCAAAATCGATGGCTTTGAGAGCGGAATTTTCCTTCTTATTCGCGAAGAGGAAGTTCTCAGGCTTGAGGTCTCTGTGCATGACGCCATTGCTATGGCACATCCTCACAACTTCAGCGATGGTGCGCGCCACAGCGGCGGCCGCACGCTCGCTGTAGTGTCCGCGAGCGACGATTCTGTCGAAAAGTTCTCCTCCCTCGCAGAGCTCCATCACGAGGTGCACGTTCTCGTTGTCCTCGTAGGTAGCCTTGAGCTTCACGACGTTGGGATGCTCCGGAAGCGTGGACATGATGGCCACCTCGCGCCGCACGTCCTCGATGTCCACGGCGGTCCGAAGCTTCCTCTTCGAGATCGATTTGCAGGCCAACGCCTCCTTGGTTTCCCGGTCCGTGCAGAGGTAGGTGATGCCGAACTCGCCCCGGCCCAATTCCCGACCCAATACGTACTTATCGCTTATGCGCGTCCTGTGGCTCATTGGAATCACGTCCTTCAGAACGCGGATCGGCGCCGCCGACCGCCCCGGTTCCTCCGAAAACGGGTTCGGCTTTTTCTGGTTCGCCTCCTTTTTCCGGGCACGGTTGCCGTCGCTCGACTTCTTGCTATTATCTTCCACCACATCAGCTTTCGCACACACGTTACAGTTTCCCATGCTATAGAAGAAGCTTCTAGAAGAGTGGAAGTCTAGGTTTACTTGTGTAGTTTCGCCGGTGGGTTTCCCGGCGGAGGGAGGAAGCAGAAGAGAGAGAGAGAGAGAGAGAGAGAAAAGTTCAGTAGAGAAAAAGGAAATGAAATTGGTGGCTTTTGGAAATTAAGTAATAATAAATTGAGAATTAAAAATACTCATCCAGTTATATCTCAATTTGTATCTTCAAATTTTCTAAAACGAATATCCCAAAGCTCAATACTGTTCGGTGCTAATGCTCCAAGCAAGGCCCTTCTACACGTGAAAGTGTTCAATATCCATCTTTTCACTTCTCAAAAACATTTATTAAATTAAAATATATAATTCTTTATGATTTTAATCTCTGAAAATATTGTATTCTGGAGAATATATGTCAGAAACTAATATTTCTCTGCCCATAATGTCTGACACGTGTTCTGAATTCTTGTTTTAATATAAGGAATTAATTAAATTTTGTCCGGTGTCATTAATATATACTGGAAAAAGTTAAAAAGTATATATTTTTTAATTCACTTTTTATTCGTGAAAGTTATAATACCGGGGAACTTATTTTTGTTTCATAATTTCTATTTATACTCTTGTTTAGCTTTAACGAGTTTTGTCCGATAATATGATAAATAAAAAGAACAGAAATATATTAAAATTTAAAATGAACTACTTTATTACATCTTCTGAGAAAAATAATTAAATTATTTTAAAAACATTATATGGAGGTATTCGGTGTGAAATTCAGCAGCAATCCACAATTACGTGCTACTTTGGACATTTGGATAATTTCTTTTGTTTTAATATTTAATATTTTTAATTTTTTTTTTGATACATTAAGTAATAAAAGTTATGGTTTTAGCTAAGCATGAAAAAAGAAGGTTCTGTTTAAAATAAGAAATAATAAAGTATTAGTATTATTCCTCTAAACCGGTCTTCACCTTCATCATTATAATTTAGTGTTTGTATCAACTTTTGACTCCGACTTACCTCATGCTTTTGATGCTGCCTTTTGTTCTTCCACTCGACCAATAATTTCACACATTCTTCCAAGACTAAACTACGTTTTTGTCTGTTACAATGTTTTTACCTTCTTCTCTGGAAGTTTAACTTTAGTTTTTTTTTTCTTTAATCTTTCTTTCTATATTTTATTCATTTTATTTCTAATTATATTCTTATTTCCATTTTTATTATACATTAAAAAATACATCGACAAAAATATTTAAATATCTATTTTTTTTTCATAATTTTCAGCATTAAAGAATATGCTGACTGTGCCAACAACCTTGAAAAATGGATAAAATTAAAGGTTTTATGTTTCCACGCCGAAGGTCTTCGGCTGGCAGCAATAAGACGACAACACCTCAATGCCCACCAATAATGTTGACCTTTGACCATTTTCATTTACAATTTTTCTTTTCAAAGAAAAAAAAATTATATATGTCTAAAAGGTAGAAAAATAATTTAGAAAAAAAAGGTGGGAAAGGAAATGCTCTTTCAGATTGATGAAGTTGTTGAACGGTGGATGGGTTACGTTAGGAATATTTTGACTTAAAAGCCCAACCAAAACATTATAATATTCTAATTTTTTAATATAGGATAGGATTTGATTTTATTACATTGTAGGTGCACAATTTAATTTACTACTTCATCCAAATTTATTGAAAGGGAAAGATGTAGTAATTGCAATTAATGAACTTAACTTTTGACTGATCATTCCTAAGTTGAATGATAAAATTAAGTCAAAAGTTGTTACTTATACTCAATATTTGTTTCTAATTGATTGTTGTATTTGGTATTTGGTCTTAATGGTTTGTTTTTGTATTTTTATTGTGTTAATTTATTTTGTTTGGACTTTAACTATTATACGTGGTTCGATCTTTAGTTGTTGTATTTGATTTTTTTTTTATTATAAATGTCAGTGTTGCTTGATTATATAATGGTCTTTCTCTTTGTATTTTATCATTGAAGTAATTTAATATTCATTTAAATTATTTCTCTATTGTTCTTTAGTTTTTATTATGGGTTTTTTTATTCTGTTTTGTATCTACATTCTTGTTTTCTTTTTTCTCGTACCAACAAAAGTAACTTAAAATATAAATTGTGGTAAGAATGGGTGAAAAATTGGATGCATGAAAAGTTAAAAAGAATTAATGTATTATTTAGAATGCATGTGGTGAAGGAAATAATGCATAAGAATTTTGTACGAAGCAGGAAGAATGGACCCATTTGCATTGTAGTTGAAGGCATGGTATATATAATATGATCCAGCTAATCACACCAAAACAATACTTTCATGCCAAATGCTTTCTTTCATCCTTCATTTTGGTCACCTTTCACTTCACCATTTCATCATTGTCTTTTTTTCAACTTATCCATCTTAACCTATGTTTTCAAACTTCACTTTCAACACAACAAAACATTTTTCTTTTATCTTTTCTGCTCTTTTCTTCTAAATTCCAATACTCAAACACATCCCTAAATACAAATATCATCATCAAAAGAGACCAGTAGTGAATGAATATTCCGTGTGTTGAGATTTTGCATTAACTTTTTATTTTTTATTTTTTTATAAAAGGTAACTTAGTTAAAACATAAACAAAGATTTTGTATTTAACATATATTTTTAAAATATTTGAATTCAAAGTTTGGATTAAATACCAAATATTGTAACATTACAAAAATACAGTATAGTACTGTATAAAAAGAGTTATCGTAAGTCCAATATTAACAACAACACTTCAGATAAGTAGAAAATAAAATAAGTTTTATTGTCATCCGAAAATAACTATAAAAGACACTTTATTTACAAACTAGTTTTTAACAAAGTTATATACAATAACATAGTATAAGGAAACTACACATCAATTGTTCCACCATCTAATGTTTGCTCCACAGAGATCTCATCGCCTTCTGCTCACACCCAGAGGTTGATCATTGTCAAACCAAACCCAAATCAACATAATAGAAAACACAAATAATAAGAAAAGGGTAAGCTAGATTTCAAAACAAGTTTTAGGTCATTTAAAATCAATCATACAAGAACCATTCATATAGATATCAACCCAACCATCTTAATATACAAAGACCTAAACCGACCATCCGAACTTAAAATGAATACCGAGCTATGGTGAGTTGTGCAGTTGTGGTGGCCTCTACTGCTTTGCAAAGCCATTGCCGATGGTTTCGCCCTACCACCCAGATAAGGTTAGTTTGTTACTACGTGATAGGCCTCCAGGTAGCGCCTATATGAGGACCTCCTACTACTCTAACCACATGTATCAATCCTCTCTATTTGAGAATGAAAGATCATTAGAGTGTTAGGATAACCCCCAATGCTGAGCTCTTTGTATTCATTCTACAACACTTGAAACCATATCGAAGGAGTTCCTCCGTGGAACCCAATATTATCAACCGTGAAACCGTTTGAAACCAGACAGAATTATGCATACTTAGACAATTGAATTATCATACATGTTATCAATAATCCCATAATATCATAGATAAATTTACACCATTTAAACAATCATGAAGTAGCTCAAGATTCACGTTAATGAAATTTAAAAGATTAAAAGAAAAAGGTACCAGATTATTCCCTGAGCGACCAGACTCACTAAGTGATCCAAAAGCCTTCTCGTTCAGCGACCCAGCTCGTTATGCGAATCCACAGACAATGTTCCTAGACTCCAAATCTCTCGCTTAACGACACAGCTTGCTGTGCAAATAAAATCACATTGGTTCCAGACCCCAACCACTCGCTCAGTGACACAGCTCGTGCGAATAAAACTCCCAAACTCCAACCTCTCGCTTAGCGACCTAACTTGCTAGGCGAGAGCAGAGACAGTGGTCCAGGCCCCCAACTCACTCGCTCAGTGACCCCACTCGCTAGGCGAGAACAGATCAGTGGCCCAAACACTCAACCCTCTCGTCCAACGACCCAACTCGCTAAGCGAGAGCACTAACAGTGAGCTAAACCCTTCCACCACTCGTTGAGCAACTCCACTCGCCAGCAAGTCTGTATAATTCCTCACTACCAAACTGCAGAATTTTGCAACATGCACCAACTTGACCAAATTGAAATATTTTTCCCAACTTCTAATCCTCCTAGGTTGTTTTATATACTCAATTAAGCTTGAGCAACTATGCCTAGACCATTCTAAACTCATCCTAAATTGTTTACTAACCAAATTACACTTTAAAATCTACCAACTCTCAACTTATGGTCCCAAATTGAATTATACCACTTTTGGCAAAGTTTTAAGTAACTTAGGAACTCTAACAAGTCCCAAATGACTTACCAAAACTCATTAAACTGACCAATTCGACACAGAACTTGCAACTCAAATTTTCACTAGTTCACTTCCCTAATAGACCCTTCTAAACTAATGTAAATCATGTATATCTCTCACCATATATCCTTATCACAGTTTTCTTCCATTTAATTACTTGAGTAACTCACCAAGACACTTTATAATTGTCTCCAATTTCATCAAAACCAGATTCAACATAAGCTACAATGTTCATCATCACAAATCAACACAAAATGGATTACTCTACATACATTCATAGAATAGAATCATATTTAAAACAATTCAATATTCACATATCCCCATGCATAATTAACATCAATTAAAGAAACTCTAGATTCTCTTACCTCTAGAAAACTTCTAGTTGTGAAGGAGGAAACGAGTGGCAGAAAATGGAGCCCCACCCCTACTCATAGCAAGACTTAGGTAGGAGGCAAGTCAATAGCCACCCAATCCCGACTATAGGATCATAGCTCATCCAATGACGCTCTTTGCGTGATGTTTCACATCACCACTAGCAGAGCAGGAAGAACACGTCCCACGAGGTGAAAATATTTTGACGAATTGGAACATGAGGGGAAAAGACCCTTTGACAACACAAATGAGTTGTCGCACCTTTGTGTTTGGAAGGACACTATACTGGGGGCCTTGAGGGGTTGCAATAAATCCTCCTAAATAGAGGTACAAATGTACATATATAACACATCTTGTCCAATTAAGTGTCGACAAGCTAAACGGTGGTCCTCATCGCTCTTGTGCCACAAACCCTACTAATCTTCTATGTACTGTATCAAATTTAGCAACAATTCTGAGTGAGGTTGATAAAGCCTTTTAGTCGTATGAGACTCTATTCAAAATCCAATTATCCCTTAAAAATGCAATATTGGGTCAACCTTGGTGTCAATCCTTATACACAATAAATTAAAGATGCAAATGCTTGTAGATGAATTATGGTGGAGAAAATTAATTCATTAAACTAACTAAATATGAAATGTATGATATAGAACAAAAGTCACTTCTAAAATCAACTACAATTATATTAATTCCTCTTGTATGATGGAAGGAATAATGATATAGTGGAATGTGATTTCTATAGTGAAAGTGCTTATACCACAAACTAATTAACTAAAAACCACTAATATATGGATTAAAACTTGAAAAGAACCTAAAGAAATGAAAAAGACACTTAAAATAAGAAAGTCTAACAACTGATATAGAATCAATATAATGAATTATATGCAAACACAAGACATGCTCAAATTTCACAATAGATGATGCAATGAATGTAGTAATGATACGAAACAGTTTGGTTTAGCTTCAATTTGAAACAGAAACCGGAATGGGATGAATTGGTTAAGTATACACAAATGTAACAAATTGGAACCTTAAACCACATGAAAACTACGAACTTTTCGAATTCAATAACTAATTCTCTTATTTGATGTTTTCTGAATAAGTTAACAATGTAAAATGCTTCATACTTAAATTCAAATGAAGTATTAGAGTTTGAAATCGAAAATTAATGAATCTTGAAGTCAACTAAAAATAAAAGAGAACAATGGAATTAACTACCTACTGGTCCGATTTATGGATTTTCATGCAAAACGCAAAATTGAAAGCCATAACAGGTTTAGAGTCACTCATGTTGCTAATCCAAAACAATTACAACTTACAAACAACTAAAATCATCCACGAATGAGAAAAATTTAGTGGCACAAGTGGAAGAACTTCTGATTTGTGTTTATCACAAAAATTGTTTCGAATAACCATATTTGCAAATGAAACAATGATGTATTGTGATCTTTTGGACACACTAAGTTTATGCATGAATTCATAACCCAAATCTAGTAGAATCTGTTAGAAACTTTCATCAAATCACATGAACATAGTGAAAAACTTTAAAATAACATGAGCACAATGAAATTACAAAGAATCATAAGATGAATAAGAAAAGAAAGAATTAAAAGATGGAAATTGCAATTATAAATGTAATGAAACATGATACGAAATAAAGAATACAAATCTTAGAGTTTTTGAGCCATCCTCTCACCAAAATCTTAATCTCCAAGTTAAAAAAGAAATGAGAAAACTATTGAGAAATGAGAGAGAATGAGTTTGTGTTATGGTTTATGGAAGTGTGGTGTAACTTGGTGTGTGTATCACTTCTATTCTAAGCTATATACAATGAATTGCATCTCCTTCAATCAACTAACCAACCTAGTTAACTCTTCTATCACTTATAACTAAGAAAACTAACTAAATTAACAATGACTAAACAAGAATGGTTAACTAATCTTGTGTAAGAATCAATTTGGTTTGTTGATTCGACTTCCAGCCTTTTTTTATGTTTCTCCAATTCAACACAAGAACCATTTAATGCTTATTTGAGTCTCCCATAGCTGGTACAAGCTTAAGGATGGAATAGTAAAAACTCAGCTCATGGTTAACTTAACAACTTTTTAGTCAATTTAGTGCAAAATTTGTTTTGTTGCTACTGCTTTTGCTCTCTCGGGTCTTGATCAAGCTTCCAACACGTACAACCAAGTGATATTATCACAACTAAGTAAAGTTAAGATATCATTAAATCGTGATTAAGCTTTTTTAAAGGTAAAAACCCATTAAAGATACTATAAATAAGACATGTAGGTAAACATTTGATTTTTTTTAACTATCTGCATTTGTTACAATAATTAAAACCATTTATTACAATAACTGAAATTAAACATTTACGTGAATGTTGGAATGTCTTTATAAATAATCGACCATACAACATTTTAAATACTGAATAACTAAAACATTATAATTAGATGAATTTCTTAATAGTTTATTAAATAAATTAAAAATATTTTAATAATTTACAATTAAAATAAAATGTGTGTGTGTGTGTATATATATATATATATATATATATATATAAACGTTATCGATTTTCATACTCTTGTTAATTAAAATATTCTTCGCAAAAATTGAAATACATGTGGACAATAGCTTGCAAGTACAAATTTATTTATGTTTCCTAAACAGACAAAGAAGTTTTGGAGAATCTAGAATTTTGTATATTCTAATAAAATTACATTCGTACAAAAAATGGTAAAAAAATTAAAAAGCTCTTTAGTATTATGCTTTAAATCACGAGGGAGTGTTGTAAAGAGTTTCAATTGAGCCGCATCATTTTCACTTTCTTAAATTGTTTTAAGAAAGAAAAAATGTTTTTTTAACAATTTTTTATACTTTTTTATAATATTTTATTATTTTATTATTGATGCGTTTTAAATATACGAATTAATAAAATAATATTAAAAATTATTTAAAAAAATTATTAATATATTATGATCTTTAAAAATGTTTATAATCGGAACATTTTATCTTGTTTATTAGAAATCGAAAAAGGTGTGAAAAGGAAAAGGGTTTGAGTTTGAAAATTTTGGGCGTTTGGTTAGGGTTGACGTGGTCAACAGGGAGAATCGAAAGTCCTAAAGTTCAAAGTTACGTCTGAAAAAAAGCAATGGAAATTTTTAACATTCTCTGTGCCTTGTCAACAAATCATCATGACTATTGTAAAAACTAAAATAATTCAATATTAATTATAGAATAAAATGTTATGGGAATTTACCTTTGCTGTAATTTCTCAAATTAATAATTAAATTAAATAATTTGTAAAAAAATATTCTACATTAGGTAAGCACCATTTCACCGTATTAGTTTTTATAATATAGAAGTTTTGTATATTATAAAACTTCATTTTATATAATTTTTATATTAAAATCGTAATTAATAATTATTAATGAAGACACATGCGTTACTATGTGTTTTTTGTTTGTTTTATAATAATAAAAAATAATAAGATTATTATTATAACTATAAATGTAAATTTAAATAATTTTTACAATTTGATTGTAGAAAATTTTTAGCTTTTTCTAGATAATATTTTCATTATAAATAGTTATTTTATTTTGAAGAATAATTATTTTTTAGAAAATAAAAAGTCAAATAAAAAATGATAAAATTTAAAAAAAAATAAAAGATAAAATTAAAAATAATTATTTTAATTTAGAAAATAACAATAAAATTGAAAATAAAATGTGTATAAAAAGAGGAGCCTTCTTCATATAATAGCATAAATAATTTCTATATTTTCCAACTTTTGTTTGATAAACAAGAAAAAATAAAAATAAAATGGTATCTAGAATTGTCAACTTGACCTATCACCTAAGATACTTATAAAAAAAAGTCATATTCATAAAACACAATATTAATAAAATATATGAAAAAAAAAATGTGTAAATTAAGCACAACTTCTACATGGTCAAAAGTAAAAACTTAGACGAAAGCACGTTTTCTAAATGTAAGACCTTAAAAAATTTGGTATTAAATATGATAGAGCGTTTTAAATAATGATATACTATTATTTTATTTCAAAAATATCAAGAATATAAATAAAATTTCTTAATCAGGAGTTTCATTATTTAATAAACTTTATCTTTCTAAAACTTTCTTATTTATATTTTCTCTGCATTCTCTCTATATATCCTAACTCTCTATCCATTTATTGGAATATTAGAGACCGTCTGAGGATTCCTTAAAACGAGATTTTCATTTCTAGCCGATTGATTTCAACTATAAAGTAAGTCGATTTCTACCCTTTTCCTTAAAGTTTGGTATCTTTGCATGTAGGAGCTTTCTTCAGTCTTTTGAGGTTTGAGTCTTCTCTAAGACTCTTTATTGATTAATGGTACTGAGGGTATACGTTGATTAAATTGTCATGAATTGTAGGAGCAAATAAAGATCTTGGAGATGTTGGAGAAATTTTAGTGTTCTTGGAATTGTCAAAGCGCCAACCAGGTAAGGGAAGCTAATTTGTTTGGTTTGGATTTGGTATGCATGTAATATTTGATGTTTGTATGATGATGTAATGTTGAGTTGTGAATTTTATTTAAATAGTGAAAATTAGTATGATTAGGTACATGAGAAAGTGGTGTAGTGAATTAAAAATTGATGCATGTTGGGGATGTGGTTTGCTGTTGTTAAAATTTGTTTAATGATGAATTTGTAAATGTAGATTTAGTGAGTTTGAGCTTATATCTTTTTATAGAAGTTGGGTATGGAATAAAGTAGTAGAATAATGAGTTTTTGGCATAAAAATGAGGGTTTTAACAAGTAAGATTCTAAGATCATGGTTTAAAGTATGCAGTTTTGGGAACTGTATTGGGGTCATTTAGGGCTTAATTAGTCACTTATTGTATAAAAATCTGGTAGATCGTCTAGTAAGAGATCGTCTGGGTAAGGGATCGTCTGATAAGAGATCGTCCGGGTAAGAGTCGTCCAATAAAAGGTCGTTTGGGTAAGAGTCTTCTGATAAGAGATTGTTTGGGTAAAAGTCGTCTGGTAAGTGATCGTCTGGGTAAGAGATCGTCTGGGTAAGAGTCGTTTGGTAAGAGATCGTTTGGATAAAATTCGTCTAGTAAGGAGTCATTTGTTGAGGAGTCGTCTGGTAAGGGATCGTCTGGTGAGGAGTTGTCTAACAAGAACTAAGTTGTGGGGAATCTCGAATTTAGGGTTTCATACATCTATTATGGACATTCTTTAGGTCATTTTGGACCCTTCCAAAGCTATTGATAAAGGTTTCTAATCTATTTTCCTTGCCTAGAGTGTTAATGAGCTAATATGAAGGAAAATTATTTATAGTGTGGTTGTGATTTCCATAATGTTAAAAATGATTTTATACTTGAAAAACCTTGAGTATGCGTTGATAATTAATAAGGTGATTAATGGAGATGTGAATACATATATTTATGATTTGTGAACATGTTTGTGGGTATGTTTATGATTGATGAATATGATGATGAGTATGTTGTGAGAATGAAAGATGGGTAATGTGAGAAGAATCTCAAGGAGAGATTCTATGTTTAAGTCAGTTGTGGTGAATGTTTGACAATGAGACTTTGGAGAGAAGGTATCCTAATATTCTACCAATCATTCAACTAATGTCAAGTGAATGTGGTGACAAAGATAATGGCAGAAGGTCTTAATCTATCCCTTTGGATCGTGTAAGGGAAGACTAACCTCATGGGGAAGTAGGTCGTATAAGCCTTGTTTATGACTCTACAGAGTATAAATACTACTATGAGTGCAAACCTTCAACGAAGTTTGTCAGATCCGGATCATTGAGTAGAGAGGTTTAAGTATGATATGATAAAGTGTTTGATGGGTGCTTGTGAGTGTTGATATATGATTTCTTATATTAAGTTGTAATATGATGATTTCTTTTGTATACTAGCTTACCATTGATTTTGTGTTGTCTATTTGTGTGTGTTAGAATCTCTTTGGCAATGATCACCATTTGATGTGAGTAGAGAATGTTATAGGTGTTAGTCTACCGTTGATGGAGCCAAAAGATACCGTCGAGTGATATTTAGAGTTTAGCATATAAATATATACATAGATACAGATATATAAATACTTAGACGTTTTGTATAATAATTTACCTCTTTTGAGATACTATGTAAGTATGAGGTTTTACAAATATGTGTTTTTATTGATATAGCTATTACTTAAATAATTATAACAAAAAACTATGTTTTTTTTTTATCTACTGTGTTCTATCTAATCTATAATATTTTATTTATTATATTTACAATGTTACACTAAACATGATTTATCTAACTTTATAATTTTTTCATAATTTACTCATTTTAGTAATTTCTTGATGAAACTATACTACAATCCTAATTTTTTCCAAATGTTATTACAAAAGAATGTTATATTAATTGGTGATATAGATATATAACTATGGAGTTGTTAAAACGTCAATTGTAAAGAAATAATAAAAAGTGAATGATTGGTCTTCATGGAAAAGGTTACAACTTACCATTCTTGAAATTAAGCCTCAAATTACGGAGAATAAATTAATTACTGTTTAGCATTTGGCATAGGCCATGTTTGGTTTCTCCTCGTTTTTATGTTTTTTACGTTTAGTTGCATCATGATAAATGATGAAAGTTGAATAAAGTTTTTGTTCTTCTTGTTTATAAGTATGATTAACGTTGAAACCTTAAAGGTAAAAGGAGTGAAAAACACGTATGAAATATATATATATATATATATATATATATATATATATATATATATATATATATATATATATATATATATTAATGAGATAAACCCTTTAGTTTGAAAGAATTTAAATCAAGTTTGCAATTTACAAATAAAAAAAATGTTATGTTTCAACTACAGTAATATTCCATCTATTAATGAGAATTTATTTGTTTAATTATAAATATGGAAATAATTAATTTTGATACACTTCTTAACTCTAAGAATATGTTCTCAATAACGTTGAAATGGACTCGAATTTCAAAACGGATAAAGAAAAATCTCAAACACTCCCTTTGTATTGTTCATATAAGAAGGAACGTACTTCTAATTATTTTCTTATATGAAAAAGAAGTTGGTGTATATTTTATGGATTTTAAAGGATTTAAAAAAGCCGCAAACCATTTTTAAAAACCAAAATATAACTTTTAAAATTTGTCTTGTGGATACGTTTGAAAGCCATCGATTAAATATAATATATTTATAACGACTCTTCATAAAACGTGTCTAGCAAAAAATAATAAAGTTTATTAATATTGTTATTCTTGTAATACTTTGTTATCATAATGGTATTTCTTAAATCTAAATTTAATGAAAAAAAATGTTCAAATCTTAACTGTAGTGTTTTATATAAATTTCTAGGTATCATCTAATAAACTAATTATCGAATTAGGCATGGAAGACGAAAAATAAAAAATACAGAGGTTTTTTGTTAGTTATATTGAATTGATGACAAGGTATTTTTCTACATCTATTATCACTTGTTTAAAAATTATTAATAACGTTTTTTTTTTCATTTTTTTAGAGAAAAAAAGAAAGAAAATTTTGAATTATTTTAAGTTAAAAATAATTTATATATAAGTTAATTTACACAAATTATCCCATGTGTGTGTTTTTTAAGGAAATCAACTACAGTTTATTTTAGGTCTCATTCTCACTATTTTTTTCTTTCCAGGTCTGCTTCTCACCATTCCTCTATCTAAAATTTCATTATGTAAATTTCATTATGTATTAACCACAATTGGTGTAAAGTGTGGGATTAATATTTTTTCTTTTGTTTCACTCATGTGAAAACCGAACCTTCTTAAAGTATATAATAAATATTTCCATAACATGAAATCAAAAGTGTTATTATAATCCACTTTAAACGCTAAGCATTTCTTCTTATTATATATTCTTGTTTCCTCCACCATTTTTGTTAACACCAACTAAAAATGATAAACCTTAATTGGTTCATGATATATTAACCAAACATGTATTGAATATGAGTAATATTTAATTTTTTAAATCAAATATCAAAATGAATATATATACATTTGTCCCGTTTCCATATATGTCTCTCTTTTAAATTACTAAAAACATTTTTAGTTTATAAGATAACCTAATAAACTTATTTTCTCTATTCTCTTTAGTTCTTTATTTAATTTCTTCTAAAGAATCATATTTTTATTATATAATTTTCATTTTTTCACTTGACTGTTCCACTCATTTTATATCCTCTTATATCTTCCTAATTCACTTAAATATTTAAGGTACCTCCTCTTTGAACATTTACAAAATTGATAAATGTTATAGCTATAAAAATAAATTTCAATTTTGGATAATTATTTACTTTCTTATATTATTTGACATTTAAGCAATTGTTTGGTATTCCATATTTTAATTTTTAGAAAATTGTTAGATGTCAATAGGATCCACAGTATAAGGTTCGGCCTTGATCCATACATAATAAAGTAAAAAGAAAAAAAATCAAAAATCAAAAAGACCTTTATTGAAGTTACAATTTTCTTTCATCGTTTTTGCCTCCATGAACAATATTCCTATAGAAAAAAGATTATCATCATCCAAGAAATTTTTCAAGCGATCGGATTTCACAATACAAAACAAATATTTTGATTTTATAAAATTTCTCCAATTCAGTCTTTAGCACATCTACCTAGAAATAGGAAACAACAATCATCAAACAAACAGCAAACTCAAAAATTCAAATTACGAATTACGAAAAACTTATTAGCAACCGTGGAAACACGTTTCTGCTTTGATTATTTTGAGTTTATGTTAATTTTCATTTGTAGTAAAAGTAGTATATAAGGTCAAATATGTAATGTGGAATGATCTGTTCCCACTATTTTCCCAACACTAACCTGAGTCACAAAAGCCAACATAAAAAAACTCACATAAATCTTTTTCTAAGACTAAAATTTTGATAAGGATAATGATATTTAGAAAACCTTTTTAACAAAATTTTTAACTTTAAATTATGTGTCATTGGTTTATAATAATATTTATTATTATTATTAATTGTGAAATAATTTTGAATTAATCATCGAATAATACATAAATAATGATGTTCAAATATTATAAAAAAAAATATTTTCTAAATATCATTATCTTTTTTATAATAATTTTTTATCCTATCAATTCTCATTACTAAATGACAATATTCCATATAACAGAGTCCTAACATCAAAATCGATAACAATGATAAATAACACAACTTTCCACAAAAGAAATTTACAACACATTAATTAATCTGGAAATTTACATGTTAATATTAATAATAATAGTATTAATATTATTATTATTTATTTTTTTATAAACATAAGCAATTTTGCACAGAAAATTGCGTATTTTTATGTTAATACTTTTAAAGTCAGTTGGTACTTCAAGGTTTTTTTTTTTTTTTTTAAGGTGTGAATTTAGATGAATGTTGTGTTTGGAGAGAAGATCAATTCCATGTAAAAAAAATATTTAACATTTTTTATGTATGACAAAATCAGTCACGATTTTATGCTCTGAGAATTATACTCAAGTTTGTAATTAAACGAGTGAATAGAATAATTTATAGTTTATAAATTTTATTTAAAAAATGTATTGATGGCGAGTTTAACTATAAAAGAGGGGTGAGAATAGAAATTGAAATTGAGTGTATTTAAAATAGTTTTGGTTTGTTAGGTTGAGTGGAATAAAGTTAAAAAAAATAAAGGGTGTTGCTCCCTACACCTCCTCAAGTGGAACTTGTACCTCTCCATTAATTTAATTTATTTCAAAAATATTCTACACCTCCTCACTATTTTCTTTATTCCAAAAATACCCTACACCACCCTACTATCCTTAACAATCTTTCTCTTTCTTTCTATACATTAATGAAGTATTCACGGTAGTTCAGATTTGAATTTGTAACATACTACAAAATATAAAATTCCGAAAAAACTTCAACCATTTCCATTTTATAAAATTAAAAGTTAGATGCAAATACAAAATAATAAACATAATAATATTAATAATAAATAATGATATATTATTATTATTAT
>NW_014541985.1:284374-285813 GCF_000741045.1 Vigna radiata var. radiata | reverse complement strand
AAGAATAATTTATGCAATTAAAATCACTTTTTAAGCCCTTTTTATTTCCAAACACACTAAATCCAATAATTACCAATCCTCTACAAATCAATCATTTAAGCACAAATATTCTATCAAAAATTTTAATTTTAAAGCATAAATGTAGACATGAATATGCACTCATCACATGGGTTTGATAAGACTTCATACTTACTTGCTTTCCTTGGAGGTTTACGTGCTCATTCCAAGATGATGTTAGATGCCTCAGCTGGAGGTAGTATTAATAGAAAAACAGAAGACGGGGCGTATGACTTGATTGAAGAGATGGCTGTAAGCGAAGTGTCACAGAGTGAGAGGGGCATACAAAAAGGAAGACTCTTGTATCTTCCTATTGAAGACGCTGCAGCTACCCAGAATCACCTTTTCAGCCAAAAATTAGACAAGTTGACAAAGGTCCTCTCCGAACTTCCTAGGGGAATCAGAAATATTTCTCAGACACAACAACTTTGTGACTTATGCGGTGGTGACCATATGAATGGTCAATGTGCTTTCACTAAGGAGATGCAGCAGGATGTTAATTATATGGGAGCCCAATTTCAATACAAGCAAGGAAATTTCAACCAAGGTAATTCTAGCCAAGGTTGGANAAATCACCCGAGCATTGGGCAGAGCCAGAATAATACATCTGGACAAGTGGGCAACTTCCGGCAGCAGCAACCCTCTCCCTTATGGCAGCAGGTGAACAGCTAGACTGAGACATTTAGAGAATTAATTGACAGATTTGACAAATTTTTGAAAGTTTATGAGTCTCAACAAGCGAGTGATCAAGCCAACTTTAGATCTCTAGAGACACAGATTGGTCAGCTGTCTAAGAGGGTCGAAACCACGGAGAAAAATCAATTTCGGGCTAGTACTGAGGTCAACCCAAAAGAGGAGTGCAAAGTTGTTATGACAAGAAGAAAAAGGAAGCCAGAGGATGAAACAATTGAGATCGGAAGATTAGAGGGATATAATTAAAGCCTACCAAAGTGATCTTGACAGTGGCGGATGGGTCTAGGAAGAAACCAGTTGGACTGGTGGAAAATGCAATTGTCGGGATTGAGGAGTTGGAATTTTTGGTTGACTTTATAGTTGTGGATATGACCAATGAGGGAAAAAATCCATTAATCTTAGGAAGACCGTTCATGCGGACTTCCAAGATGGTTATACGTATCCATGATGGAGGAATAAATTTAAGGGATCATGACCAAGTGCTGATTTATGCCTCTAAAGAAGCTGTGCAGAGGGCAGTCAGGAGAGTCAAGTATAAAAGGGTCAAAAGTGACGTTGCTGTTGACAAATTGGCAAGTGTACCAAATCGTACAAGTAATATAAATGGTAAGACCAAGTATTGTTTTCCCAAGAGACTCGAATGACTTTCTCGTTTGCGTGAATTAAAATAATAAGACTTGAAAATAAAA
>NW_014541985.1:280696-284189 GCF_000741045.1 Vigna radiata var. radiata | reverse complement strand
GTTCTCCCCTGTCAAAAGAATAACTCTGAACTCGAAATAGGGGTATTTAAAGGTGAGGAGCGCAACAGAAAACAGGCCCAAGCCCAGCGAGCCACCGCCCAACGGTTTAACTGTGTCGCCCGGCGGTTTCCCAAAATCCTCCAAACCGCCCGGCGGTTTCCCTCAGAACCGCCCAACGTCAATCGCCATGCCTACTCCTCGTCCTGGATCGCCCGACGGTTTAAGTGTGTCGCCGGGCGGTGCTTCGACTCTTCAAATCTTCATTTTTCTGCTTTTTTCTTGAGTCAACGACCTTTATCTTTAACTCCGTTCTTCACTTTCTCAAAATAGCTACAAAACACTGCAAAACAAGCATAATATCACTAAAAATAGCTTTTGACTCTCTATAGACTCTTTTATTGAGTTTTGCCTGATTCTAGGCTCATTCCAAGTAGTAAAGGGCGTAATTCGGTCCAAATTGACATATGAAAATAACTGTTTTTCAACCTTCATCAACAATCCCAAACTTAGAACTTTGCTTGTCCTCAAGCAAAACAAAACAAAACACACAAAACAAAACTTGGCTTTATACTTTTTCATCCGATGCCTCAACAATCCCAAGGTAAATGACAAAACTACTCAATTCAATATTCTCAGAGAATTCCAAAATAAGATGCATACATGCTTTCAATCTAGTGATTGCACAACAGGTGTTATACATTATGAATGACCAATGCACTAAGCAAAAATGTACTCATGAAAATCAACAGTTCATACCAAGCAAGTGTTTCACTCAATCACTCAAGTGTTTAAGGTGACACTCCACTCTCTATTGTTCACAAGTTACATGAAACAAAATTGCCATTCATCTCAAACCATCAACATCTTTACATGCAAATGCCATCAAAAGGACTTTTTCAAGGCTTGTAATGAGGTTGGGCTAACAAGAAAAATTGGTCTTTCTAGAATGCAAAAATCCTTGAGTCAAGAGAGCTAACAAATCATTTAAGCACAACTCTCTCACCAATGACTCTCATTCCCCACTTCTTCCCTTTTCTTTTCTTTTTCATTGAGCTCATCTTCATGCTTTTCTTCTTTTCTTTTCTTTTTCTTATGAATTTTTCTCTTTTCACAACAATCGAGCTCAATGCCTTTTACTTGCTTTTTCAATTTTCCCCCGTACAACCCCAAACTTGAACCTTTTCATCACATACAATTAAGCTCATCCCAACTAAAGGTAACAAAAAACTTCAAAACAAGGGTTCACATACTGTTTAAGGCTAAGGTTCAAAAAGGGTAAAATATTTTCGAGAACTTTGGGTGAAAATTTGGCTAGAGAAGGGTTTTCAAAAATGGCCTTGATCATATGGCATTCACCTGCAATTCAATCGATCATCAAGATTAAGGAAATATCATCCATATTTTCCTGTGAACAATGCATACAACAATAAAAACTCTGGAGCTCAAAATCTCACACACATGCTTTCTCACACAAAATTCATTNATACACCCTGCCTAGTATCATGACCACAATCATAAATTCATTACACATCTATTTCCTAGATATCAACATGCATTACTACTCAATTCTCATCCACATCAAATAATCATCAAATAGATCCATCATGCACATCAGTTAGTCAAACATTTTCAAAACAAGTGTTAAAGCCAAGAGTACACACCAAGATTAAAATTCAACCTATTCTAGGAATTTAAAATGAAAGAGTGTAAGAAGAAATTCTAGGTTGCCTCTTAGTAGCGCTTGTTTAACGTCACGAGCCTGACCTAAACCTGGTTGGCACTTGTCAGTAAGTGCACTTCCTTCCACCACCCATCAGTAGGTGTAGCTTCCGGATATCCTTTAGTGGATACCAAAAATTTAGCATCCCTCAGTAGATGCTGCCCAAAAATTGTTCTTAAAATTCAAAAAGTACATGTTCCAACGAAAATAAAACAAAAGACCGAAAAAAGAAAATTGTTCTTAAAAATACAAAAATTGATTTCCAGCAAGTTCAACTCTTCTTCTTCACGTTGGGATCTTCATCGTCCCACCTACTCACTTTTCTTCGGTCAACCTTCTTGATCACTGTTGAATATGGTCTTTGAATTTCCACATTTCCTTTTTCCTTCAGCTCCTTTACTATCCATTCCTTTTTCTTAAATCTCACTTTGCTCCCCGGTAGGAGTGGATCTTCTTTTGGTTTTGGGTGAATGTTCTTCTCCCTTTATCCTCAGGCACCTGCAAAACACAACAGTTGTCATAATAATCATTACCTGCTATGCTCTCTTCTTGTTCTTCATTCATCTCTGGCTTCTCGAATGTTTTTCTTTTTACTGTTTTGATCTCATCCCCTTCACGGCCAGTATAGAGAAATAGATAATTCAAATCTCTCATCATTATTCTTCCATCATGAACATCAATAAACATCTTTGATGTTGCCATGAAGGGTCGCCCCAAAATTACAGGATACTCCTCCTCTGTTTTAACATCCGTGACAATGAAATCTGCTAAAAACGCAAGACAGTCTGCTTGCACAACAAAATTTTCCACCATTCCCACTGGCACTTTTTTAGAACCATCTGCCATTGTTATAGTCAAGTTAGAGGGTTTCAACACAAGTCCACCGATTTCCTTCAAAAGTTCCATGGGTATTAAATTGATGCTAAATCCAGAATAGTTTAATACCTATTTTGGTCCCTCCTTTGGGAGGGTTTGTTCAAAGTGGTCCTCCCTTTTTTAAAAAGTTCACTTACGTCCTAGCTTTTGCAAAAACTGAACAAATAGGTCCTTTTTGGTAACAGCGTTAACTTTGTTAACAGCAGAGCTGCCAGGTGGCTATTATCTGATGATGTGACATTGTTATGTGTTTTAAAAAAATAAAAAATTGTGACGTATAAATTAAAATATTAAGGGTTAAATTAAAAGATGAAATTGGGATAATTTGGGATTAATTAAGTAAATTAATTTAGGGAAATTTGCTTAGAAGTTGCGATTGGGAATTATTGGGCGATTTAGGGTTCTTCACATTGAATCCAATCCTGTTCATCAACGCTCCTTGACGAACCCAAATAGTAGAAACTGTGAAAGAGCAGAAAAATAGATTACATGGGTGAATCTCTGATAGCACTCAGAAGAAGCAGTGTTTTATAATACTTAGTAACAGCTAAAAACTGAGAACAGACTCCTTTTTTGATCAACGCTCCTTTTCTTCTTGGCTTTTCACTGCAGGAACAGGCTCTGTAAATCTATACAAATCTTTTACACACAGTACCTCTCGGTGGTGGTAGCAAAGCTTTCATCTTGGGAGTCCATGGTGGTTTCTGTGACGAAGGAAACATCTCCACCGGAATCGACCTTGCTCTGACGCGGTTTCCCTTGCACCACACTATAGCTGCAGCTGTTGTTGCTGCTGTGGTGATCCTCTTCAGAATCTCCGCTGCTGAGTTGAATGAGTTGCTTCGATCTCTGAGTGGGAAAACGTGATCGACTTCTGGGTGCTCTTGATTTGGTATG
>NW_014541985.1:277977-280411 GCF_000741045.1 Vigna radiata var. radiata | reverse complement strand
ATTTACACGTCACAATTTTTTATTTTTTTAAAACACAGAACAATGCCACATCATCAGATATTAGCCACCTGGCAGCTCTGTCGTTAAAAAGTTAACGCCGTTACCAAAAAGGACCTATTTGCTCAGTTTTTGCAAAAGCTGGGACTTAAGTGAACTTTTTAAAAAAGGGAGGACCACTTTGAACAAACCGTCCCAAAAGAGGGACCAAAATAGGTATCAAACCATCCAGAATCTATCATAGCTTCCACATCCCAATCATTCAGAGAAAATAACAGTGTTAAGCACCCCGGATCTTTGGCCTTAGGAGGATAATTGCTCTTTTGTGGTTGAACAACAAGATCCTCTTCTTCATCAGTAAGCTCAATTTCATCATCCCTGCTAACTTTGATTCTTTCTGAATAGGGAGGACTCTGCTTATTTTCTACAGGTAACACAGTCATTCGGTTGAAAATCTCTCTCGAGCCCCCCTTATGATTAGTTATGGTTCCCATGCCCTCTTTTTCTTCACCAACCTCTTCTTCATTATAATTCTCATCTTCTTCATCTTCACTGCTCATGGGTTCAAAGAATTCAACCATCAACATTTCCTCCTCTTCACTGTTCACCACATGGAATGGTTCAATATCTACTTCCCAACCATCCTGGCTGTCTGCTTCCCAACCATTCTGGCTTGTAATAATCTTGCATTCCCTCTTAGGGTTAGCCTCAGTGCTGGCCCTAAACTGGTTTTTCTCTGTAATTTCTATTCTTGTTGCTAGCTGCCCAATCTGTGACTCCAGTGATTTAAAACTGGCCTGATTGCTATTTACCTGCTGCTCATATCTTTTGTAGAAGTCATCAAATCGACTACTCAAGGTCCTGACAAACTCAGTCAAATTACTCACTTGCTACCACAAAGGTAACGGTTGTTGCTACTGGAAGTTTCCTCCTTGTCCAGAAGAAGTACTCTGGCTTTGCCCAATACTTGGATGATTTTTCCAACCTTGGTTAGAATTACCTTGGTTGAAATTTCCCTGCTTGTACTGAAATTGGGCCCCCATATAATTCATGTCCTGTTGCATCTCCTCCGTAAAAGCACATTGACCATTAATATGGTCACCACCGCATAAATCACAGAGTTGTTGAGCCTGAGAAATATTTCTAAGTCCCTGAGGAAGTTCGGAGATGATCTTTGTCAACAACTTGTCCAGTTTCTGGCTGAGGAGGTGATTCTGTGCGGCTGCAGCGTCTTCGGTAGAAAGATGTAGGAGTCCTCCTTTTTGCGTGCCCCTCTCACTCTGTGACACTTCATTTAAAGCCATCTCTTCAATCAAGCTGTACGCCTCATCTTTTGTTTTTCTATTAATACTACCTCCAGCTGAGGCATCTAACATCATTTTGGAATGAGCGCGCAAACCTCCAAGGAACGCAAACAAGTATGAAGTTTTATCGAACCCATAAACTGGGGTCTCCCTCAATAAACCTTTGAATCTATCCCATGCTTGCCCAAGCGTTTCCTCCATCCCCTGTTTGAACGAAGAGATCTGCAGCTTCCCTTGATTAATTTTTGGGGGTTGGATGAATTTAGTAATAAATTGTTGGACCACTACTTCCCAAGTCTTGAATGTTCCTTTCGGGAAAGAATTCAACCAGTCTTTTGCTTTTCCTCCAAGAGAGAAAGGAAACAAACTAAGTTTGACTCTGTCGTCCGTCACTCCAATTATCTTTATTGTGTTGCAAATTTCACCAAAGGTCGTCAAATGCTTGTAAGGATTTTCATTTGACAACCCATGGAATTGGTTGTTCTGGACTAACTGGATGAGCGTCGGACTCATCACCATGCTGGTTGTATTGTCTGCTGGAACTGCAATGCTGTTAAAGTTAAGGGGGCCAACTGTATTAGCGGCGTCCCCCAAAGTGCGTCTAGGAGGAGGTTGGTTGGCCATCTCCTCAAGCTCTAGTGCACAAGTCTCAAGTGAAGAATGCGAAGTAGCTTCTAGAGAAAGAGATCTCTCATGTGAAGGACGTCTCTTTCTCCTCTCGTATGGTAGACCTTCTAACAGAGGTTGTTGGTTTTTCCTGCTTCTAGTATGTATTGTTTCCTGCATACACAAGAAACACACCCTAAAAGCACTTTTACAGAAAAACAAAACAAAGCAATTAAAGAAAAATAAAACAAAAATAATTACAACCAAGTCAAATTCAATCAATTCACACTACTAGAAAAGTAAACCTCGAGTCCCCGGCAACGGCGCCAAAAACTTGTTGACAAATTGGCAAGTGTACCAAATCGTACAAGTAATATAAATGGTAAGACCAAGTATCGTTTTCCCAAGAGACTCAAATGGCTTTCTCGTTTACGTGAATTAAAATAATAAGACTTGAAAATAAAATTTAATAAATTGGATTTGAGAACAAAAATATTAACATGCAAAATAAAGTTGATTCAATTGAC
>NW_014541985.1:274465-277262 GCF_000741045.1 Vigna radiata var. radiata | reverse complement strand
ATGGAAGAAGAATGGAAAAGCAAACCCTAGAAAAGATGAAAAGGGGCCTAAGCATCCAAGATATCCTCTCTAGAGAGCAAAATTAGGTCTGGCCATTCTCCCTTGTCAAAAGAATAACTCTGAACTCGAAATATGTGTATTTAAAGGTGAGGAGCACAACAGAAAACAGGCCAAAGCCCAGCGAGCCATCGCCCGATGGTTTAAGTGTGCTGCCCGGCGGTTTCCCAAAATCCTCCAAACTGCCCGGCGGCAATCGCCACCGCCCGGCGGTTTCTCTCAGAACCACCCAACGTCAATCGCCATGCCTACTCCTCGTCCTGGACCGCCCGACGGTTTAAGTGTGCCGCCGGGCGGTGCGTCGACTCTTCAAATCTTCATTTTTCTGCTTTTTTCTTGAGTCAACGACCTGTATCTTTAACTCCATTCTTCACTTTCTCAAAATAGCTACAAAACACTGCAAAACAAGCATAATATCGCTAAAANCAACTTTTGACTCTCTAAAAACACCTATTTTTCTCTCTTTTACTTTTTAAATTCCTAAAATAGGTTGAATTTAATTTCAGTGTGTATCCTTGGCTTAAGTACTTTTTCTGAAAATGTTTGACTGACTGATGTGCATGATGGAACTATTTGATGATTATTTGATGTGGATGATAATTGAGTTGTGTTGTATCTAGTGAACCAGATGTGTGATAAATTATGATTGTAGTTATGATGCTAGGCAGGGTGTATGAATAAATTTTGTGTGAGAAAGCATGTTGTGTGAGGTATTGGGCTCCAGAGTTTTTATTGTTGTATGCTTGTTCACAGGAAAACATGAATGATATTGCCTTAATCTTGGTGATTGATTGAATTGCATGTGAATGTCATATGATCAAGGCCATTTTTGAGAACCCTTCTCTAGCCAAATTTCACCCAATGTGCTTGAAAACATTATACCATTTTTGAACCTTAGCCTTAAACAGGATGTGAACCCTTGTCTTGAAATTTTTTACCTTGAGTTGGGATGAGCTTAATTGTATGCGATGAAAAGGTTCAAGTTTGAGGTTGTGTGGGGGAAATTGAAAGGCGATTGAAAAGCATTGAGCTCAAATGTTGAAAAAAAAAGAAAAATGCATGAGAAAAAGAAAAGAAAAGAAGAGAAGCATGAAGATGAGCTCAATGTAAAAAGAAAAGAAAAGGGAAGAAGTTAGGAATAAGTGAGATTGGTGAGGAAGAGAGTTGTGCTTAAATTGTTAAATATTATGATAGCTCTCTTAACTCAAGGACTTTGCATTCCGGAAAAACCATTTTTTCTTGTTAGCCCAACCTCATTACAAGCCTTGGAAAAGTCCTTTTGATGACATTTGCATGTAAAAATGTTGATTGTTTGAGATGAATGGAAATTTTGTTTCATGTGACTTGTGAATAATAGAGAGTGGAGTGTCACCTTAAACACTTGAGTGATTCAGTGAAATACTTGCTTGGTATGAACTATTAATTTTCATGAGTGCATTTTTACTTAGTGGATTGGTCATTCATAATGTGTAACATCTGTTGTGCAATCTATGGATTAAAAGCATGCATGCATCTTAATTTGATTTCATTAAAGATTTGATATTGAGTAGTGTTTGTCATGTACTTTAGGAGTGTCGAATTATTGGAGGAAATAGTAGGAAGCCAAGTTTTGTTTTGTTTTGTTTGCTTGAGGACAAGCAAAGTTCTAAGTTTGGGGTGTTGATGAAGGTTGAAAAACAGTTATTTTCATATGTCATTTTAGACCAAATTGCACCCTTTACTACTTAGAATGAGCTTAGAATCAAGCAAAACTCAATAAATGAGTCTGTAGAGAGTCCAAAGCTGTTTTTAGCGAGATCATGCTTGTTTTGCATTGTTTTGTAGCTATTTTGAGAAAGTGAAGAATGAAGTTGAAGATACAGGTCGTAGACTCAAGAAAAGAGAAGAAAATTGAAGAATTGAAGATTCGACGCACCGCCCGGCAGTAAATTCCACCGTCGGGCGGTCTAGGGCGAGGAATAGGCACCTGGCGTTGGCGCTGGGCAGATTTGCGATTTGAGGTAAACTGTCGGGCGGTAGTGCAATTTGTGGGAAACCGTTGGGCACCACACTTGTTCCGCCGGGCGGTTGTCTGCTGGGCTTGGGCCTGTTTTCTGTTGCGCTCCTAACTTATAAATAGCCCTATTGCGAGTTTAGATGCATTCTTTTGAAAGAAGGGGGCAGCCAGACCTAATTTCACTCTATGGAGAGGATCTCTTGGATGCTTAGGCTCCTTTTCATCTTTTCTAGGGTTTGCTTTTCCATTCTTCATCCATTTTTCATCTAGATTCATCATGTCAATGGTGAACTAAACCCTATTGTTGTTGGGGGAAACAATGTAATCTTTTGATACTCTCTTTTATTGAAACTCTTGTTTATTTATATGGTTTCCATATGCTTTGATTGTTAATTGTTGGGTTCTCATCTGTGCTTAATGCTTTTATCGTTTAACTCATTCGATAACTGATGTTTCTCTTTATTGATACGGGGACGTACAATAATGTCATGAACTGGTGAGTAATTCCTTGATTAAGCAATACCACCTAGGGATAAGGATAGGACGATAAATTATTTTTGACTTTTGTTCTTTAATGCTTTATTAATTGCTAGGGGAGGCTAGGGATAGCAAGCCAGTAATTAGTAATAGGCTCTTTTCACCGAGGGATCAGGTTAAGGGTAGGCTAAGAAAGTTGCATGACAATTAATTAATCAAGCTAATAATTCAAGAGGAGTAAATAAGAGAGAGTGGATAAGATGAAAT
>NW_014541985.1:257596-274330 GCF_000741045.1 Vigna radiata var. radiata | reverse complement strand
CAATCTCTTTTGCATGTTCATATTTTATTCTCAAACTCAATTAATTAATTTTTCTTTTCAAGTCTTACGATTTTAATTCACGCGAACGATAAGGCCTTTCGAGTCTCTTGGGAAAACGATACTTGGACTTACCATTTATTATTACTTGATACGATTTGGTATGCTTGCCAATCCGTTAACATTTTCCTGTCATTCTCAGTCGAATTGTCTAGTAACTGTATTAAAACAGTGATAACAGACAGTCAACACAAGGCTCCTCAGTCAACCAAATCAATGCACATTCATGACAGTTGACCCAGTCAGTCAATCCTAACTAACTTTTGAAAATATAGCCGTTGGAGCAAGTAGGCATATAAAAATTCCAAAAATAAGAGCAACACAGTCGAATAGGTGTTCCACACTGTTGACTGTCACATGAAAAATCACTTTGAAATTCTTTTCATCTCAAAATCTCATCAAGCACATGTTCACAAAATCTGTGCAAAGATTTTAGCATAGTCGAATCCATTACAAGTGTATTCGACTGAACGAAACCTTTGTGATAACAAATATAAGTTAATAAAAGTGCTTGTGAGTTTTTCTTCAAAAATGTGTAGAAGTAATCAAAATCATTTTATCACACATTTCAATACAAGCATGTTCCATACATATAACACATATTCAATCATAGGAACACACATTGCAAATCAACACAACATGTTCAAAAAAAGCATTTTTCAAATCAGTTTGATATATCAACTGAACATGTAAACTTGGAACATATGTACTGTTATTAAGCAGTGTGTTGCCATCGTCAAAAACCAGTTTGATATAGAGTTTGTGTTGTCAACAATCTCAACAATCTCCCCCTTTTTTGATGATGCACAACCATGATTAATAACTCAACCATGTTTGCACAGTTCCACATATGACAGAGTAAAAACAGATAGCAAAATCAATAAAATCAATAAAGATAGTTCATACAGTTCATTTACTCTGCATATACAGCAAAAATATCATCAAGCAGATAAAGTATGATACAACAATTCTCCTCATATAGACTTGCTCTCATACACTCATGAAAACTCTCCCCCTTTGTGCAGTAACCAAAAAGGAATGCTTTGATATTTATGCAGTTTTGAAAACAGAGAAGCACCAAACAAATATGCAGTTTCAAAATGATAATGATGCTCTCTAAATCACAAGTTCACCACAAATACAAGGCTTAATACCTCTTTTGGTCCCTCTTTAGAGGGTGAATGTTCAAATGCGGTCTACCTTTATTGAAAATTTCAATTTTGTCCCAACTTTTGAAAAAAGTGTACAATCAAGTCCTTTTTAGTCACGACGTTAAATATTTAACGATCCAGCTGACAGCGTGGAGGCATCTGTGCAACGTGGCTGTTTTTCGTTCAAAACGTCTAAGGGTAAATGTGTGATTTAAAAAAAATTCACTTGGTTAAGAAGTAAAAGGGGTTAGGGTTTGTTTTCCTCCTAATTGGTGTTTGAGGTTTGGAAAGTGTTTGTTTAGAAATAGGAATGGCTTCCTAAGGGTGTTCTTCGTTTTCGAAAAGTTGGGCTAAAGGATTTTCTCGTTCGTCCTATGGTGGTGCTTGTAGGGGAGGTGGGTTAAAGTTGGGCCAAAGGATCTTCTCGTTCCTCTCCGATTCATTCTCATATTCTTATCCGCAACCCTCGCCGGTTTCTTCGTCCTTCGGAACCTCAAATCCTAGCCTCCGACCACCGAAGACGACGGCGACACGGTCGTTGTTCCATCCAACCCCAAAATCTCAGACTCCTCCGATATTTCCTCCAACCCAATTTCCAAGGTTCACCTATTTCCTCCTTTTGCCTCAATTTCACAAAAGCTTTGTCTTTTTAATGTAACCCTAAATTTGTGTGGGTCCAGCTTCGCGCTCTGGTAGTGTCTGGGTTCTGGACCTTTGTGGATATGGCTAGCAGGCGGTATCTATGGAGGCATTTGGTCTCTAAATCTTCCAAGAGATCGTGACATGTGTTATTGCAGTTGTTCGGTTCCATGATCTCTTTGGGTCCAAAATGGGTGATTCAACGTTGCCTCTGGTGTTGTAATTTTTGGGGGCCAATTTGGATGTTGTGTATCATATAGCTGTTGTTCATAGTGTTAGTGTTTTTTGTTGTTGGTTTTTGATTGCAGTTGTTCACAACTGCAATTATAATGATAATAATGAAGATGAAGCCTATGCTTTTGGTATATCATCGTATATGAAGTGTGTGCTCTTTTCAACTTTAATGTCCCAAGTGTTTTTTTTTTTTAAATCACACATTTACCCTTAGTGTTCTGAACCAAAAACAGCCACGTTGCACAGATGCCTCCACGCTGTCAGCTGGAACATTAAATATATAACGCCGTGACCAAAGAGGACTTGATTGTACACTTTTTTCAAAAGTTGGGACAAAATTGAACTTTTCAAAAAAGGTAGAACGCACTTGAACATTCACCCCCTAAAAAGGGACCAAAAGAGGTATTAAGCCCAAATACAAATATAAACTCCCCCTGAAATGTAGGTGTGTGTGATGAAACAATGTGTAAAGAAGTGATACTCCCCCTGTCATTATGCATGAATTTCAAAAACAGTTTGTGTGCACAATGCAGAATATCACAAATTAATTAGTTTAAGCACATATTTGTATCATTGGTACACAATTCAATCACATATATATGCAATGACACAAATATCAACAATCTCACAATATTATCTCAATTTAGATATCAAATCATGCAAAGCACAGAGATAATATCAGAATACTAATGATTAAAGCATTTAGTAAGGATAGAAGAAAGTTCCAAAATTGGAATTTTTTAACCCAGTGTAGACGTAGTCGAATGCTTTGAATCATCAGTCGAATGCATTGCTTTACCAAATGTTGAATCCCAAATGTATATGTCCAAAGCAATGTTTTTCCTGCAAGAACCTTTCAAAAACCTTTTCCAGATCAGGTATAGTGGTTAAGCAAGAAAAGTATCAAATCATAACAGAAGTCAATGTATGAAAATGCTTGATAGTTATAGCACAGTTGACTTCAAACATAGCACAGTCGAATCAACCAAACAGAGTATCAGATATCATTAAACAGTTTTGATTCAAACTACTAATATTATTTCCTTGATAGAAAGATATTACATTGATCGACCATTGAACAAGGAAATACAAAACAAATCAAACTAGGACACACAAAAGATGGCTTTAGATGCCACTTTACAAAATGAAACTTAGTTTTAGGACACGACTCTAGTTTTTCTTTCTCTTCTTGTTAATGAAGGACTTGAGAACCATATCACTTGCATTTTCCTCAGATCTTGTCTCTTCACTGTCATCATTGCTTCTTTGAGATGATATTTCAAACGAATCAACATTTTCAGGGTTTTCATGTTCTTGGCGGTTGTTTTCTGTTCATTAATCCATTTCCTGATTTCAGCCAGTTCCTTCAGAACAATCCTTTCAAACTCATTCTTTCCTCTATATTGAGTCACCTGAGAGGTTGATGGTGCACTGTTGTTGACAAATATTTCATCTTTGTATTTCCAGCCTTCAAATGTTTTCTCCATATGCATTAAGTGAAGGACAATTTTTTCTACAAGGCTTGAGCTTTGATATTGCCCACTGGATTTGCCAATGCATTCTACTCCTTAATAAATCAGAATCTTTGAAATGAAGACATAGTAAGGGAGTTTTCCTAATTCAGATTTAGTAACTTTCAACATATTATTAGGGATGGCAGCAGGCCAGTCAACTTGAATATTTTCCTTCAGAGCTTTTAACAGCATTAAGTCCTCAGTGGTAGCTTGAGCATAGTTTCCTCCTCTGGACATGAGTATATAGGCTATAGTATAGATAGTCATTCTTTCGTCTTTCTTCATACCACCTGGTTTGTAGTCCAATAATCTTTTCCCAAATAGTGTTGTTTATAACAATATCAGTTCCTTTAACCCTTGATATCATATTTTTTCCTCTCTCTTGAGGTTGCAATAGAACACTTTGACTAAGTTTGGATAACAATCACCTTGTAGTTCCATAAAGCCTGCAAGATTTTCTCTAATCAGCCATTCTTGGAACTTGAATCCTTCTTTTCTATAAAATGCAGTGTTTGCGCATTTGTGCCTCAGAACTTCTTTGAATCCCCATCTACAAATGAAGTCAGTTCTCTGATCATCATCATTGAACCATCCAAAAGGATCAGCCTCTCTTCTTGCGGACATAGGACGTTTTCCTGGTCTTGATGATGATGAAGCCATTTGAGTAGAAGGAAGAGGAATTTCACCAGAATCAGAATAAGAGTTTGTTTGCAAGATTGTATATGAATATCTCAGACTATTTCATTCATTTATAGATGAAAAGTGCGCCAAGAGTTTTGCTTAAACCCTAAGTTAATCTCTATCGTTTAAAAATAGAGCATTTCAAATATTCGAATGACGCAGTCGATTGAATTAATATGGGAGTCGACTGGGACTCATAAAAACATTTCGCACAGATTCAATCAATCATAGAATTAAGCACTCAATGCAAACAATCATACAATAACATTCAATCAATATATGCATGATGTAGTAGGTAGATATAGATTTACCAGTTGTAGGCACTCAAGGTTTTTGAAATATTCCATAGTTGAATTATCCTTGAGAAGAGTTCTGCATCAGCTGGATAACCTGCAAAACAATTAAGTTTTGGTTGCTGGTACCCATTTAACTTTGGGTCCTTTTTTGTCAGTTCTTGTCACATGTTCCTTTGGTATCCATACACATAATCCTTGAGGAACAACAACATGTCTATAATAATAACTTCTAACAGTATGACCAACACATCTGCAATAAAAACATGCATTTCTAGAAAGTTTTCTCAATTCATTAAGCTTTCTAGCATTGGTTCTGTTAGAGTAACCTTTAAATTCAATTCCTTGCCTATTATTAATTCTGCTAGAGGAATTCAATACAGCATCTAAATTGTCACTAGCTTGAGCAAACTTAGCTAGCTTGCTAGTCAAGTAATCAATCTTTTCAACATGCATAGGACAATTTTCACAAGCTTTTTCAACAGTAACAATTTTAATTTCAATGTTCTTAGCAGATAATAAGGCTTCATTCAAATCCTTTTCTAATCTTTCCTTTTCAGTAACAAGGTTATCAATCCTATATTCATAATCTCTTTTCTCAGAGTTCAGTCGATTAACCTTGTAATCCAGTCGCATTGCTTTAGCATGTAATTCCCTGAATGGTTCAATCAACTGCTGATATTTCTCTACTATAGGCAACCTCTCAAATTCTTCATCACTGTCATACTCAGTCTTTGTAGTTCCAGCCATGTGACATATATTGGATTTTTCCTCTTGGTCATCATCACCATCACTTGAGCTTTCAGAGTCTGAATTCTCCCAAGCAATGTAGGCTCCTTTCTTTCTCATATTTCTTCCTTGAGGAAATCTTTTCTTCCCTTTCTGTTTTGGCTGTAGTTCAGGACAGTCAGGCTTGATGTGACCTTCTTTACCACATTCATAGCACTGGATAGTGTTTGTGCTGAAGCTCTTCTTCTTGTTATCATTTTGCATAAGTCGACTAAATTTTCTTACCATCAAGGTCATAAGCTCTTTATCTCCATCACTGCTTTTCTGTGATTATTGCTTGCAGCCTTCAGAGTAATGGACTTCTTTTCTTGAATCTCCTCTTCATCCTTCAGTCTACCAAGTTCTAACTCATGTTCACGTAGCATGCCAAACAAGGTAGCCATATTCATAGTTGTAAGATCTTTGGATTCAGACATTGCAGTGACTTTTGGTTGCCAATTCCTGTTCAGACTTTTCAAAATCTTGATGTTGATCTCTTCTTTATCAAAGGCTTTGCCAAGAGCCATCAGGTGGTTTACAATATGAGTGAACCGTTTGTGGACATCATAGATGTTCTCACCAGCTTTCATTCTGAACAACTCATATGCTTGTATCAATGAATTCTTCCTGGCTCTCTTGACTTCATCCGTGCCTTCATGTGTTACCTCTTGAACATCCCACATTTCCTTTGCAGACTTGCATTGGGATATCCTGAAAAATTCATCAATTGTTAGTGTAGAGGCAATAATATTTCTAGCTTTAACATCATACTGAGCTTTTCTATTTTCATCAGCAGTCCACTTAGTAAAAGGTTTTAAAACAGTTTCACTATCAACAGTTTTTGTAGGCACATGTGGACAATTTAAAGTGGCATCCAAAATTCCTTTATCTTGCGCTTCAAGAAAGATCTTCATGCAAATTTTCCAAAAAGGATAGTTTTTCACCAGCAAACAGAGGTGGCCTGTTTGTTGAAGCACCTTCACCAAAAGTTTGAAAATTTGAAGCCATCCCCAGGTTTTACAGTCGAATAGAATAAAAACAGAGTCGACTGAATTTTCAAATATTTTATGAAAACTAGTGATGAGTCCATATTTTATTGATTTCAGTTAGTTTATTGGGCTAGAATTAATCAGGGAATTGTGCTTAATTGTCCGGTATTTTCCCGTTTTTCCTAATTATGCTTAATTTGACCAGAAATTCTAATTTTAGTTAATTTGAATTTTCTGAGCTAATTATTTGCATTATTATTTTCAGGAAAAATTTTGGAACACAATTTAGGACATTTGGAGGACACCAAATAAATTCAAGACTCTCCATTTAGTCATTTTAAATTTTAGTTATCTTGTAATTTAATTGTTTAAACTTTTTAGACAAGCTTTTGGACATTGGGGCAATTCTTGACAAACATGATGAGCCCAAATAGTAAAAAGACACTTGGCAACTTTAGGGTTTTTAGGGTGGTCCCCACCCTAATTTTTGAGGACACATGGCCTTTCTAAAATATGGCAGCCTTCACTTTGCAAAGGGGCTCTCAATCTCTCGTTAGATTTACATTGGAGGGCTGGAAACATGTTGAAGATTTTGGATTTTGGTTGAATGATGGGAGGGGCAACTCACGGCTGGAACACTTGGCAGCAGGTGGTCTCGACAATTTGAGATGGAGAGCAAAGGACACACTTATCTTTGCAGATTTTTCATTTGCTTTTTCTAAGAAACAAAACTTTCTCGGCTGGAACATGTTTTTGGAAGCTATAGAAATTTTCTTTTCATTTGCTTTTACTTTGATTGATGCAAGCATTTTTATTCATGGTGTGACACTTCACTTTGATGGGCTAGACGTGACAGCATCTATATCCAAGTTTTCTTTATTTTGCTTTTAAAAGAATTGGTGAAGAGGAGAAGGGTGCAGAGATGTTACGGCTGCTTGGAGAAAGGTAACTTACTTTTGTTTTTATGAAATGAGAAGTAAATGAGGGAGAGTGGGCCCGTTGATGACCTTCATTGCCTTGGGAGTTGCTTCAACATTTTGTTGGTTTATCAAATTGCTTTCTTGGGGAAATGAAGTAGAGTTCACGGTGATTGAATTTGAGGAGAGAGAACCGACCATATTCTAGCTTATGGAGTAGGTGTAGCTTGTCTTTTCTGCATTTCTTTGAGAATGAAGAGTTCATTTGATAGAAGTACACATGGTGCATTTAATCTTTTCTTGCATTTAAATTTTGTTATGGAACAAGCTACAGAGGGCTCACGGGATTGATGAAATTTGGAAGCTACATTTACTTCAATTTTCATTGAATGAGAAACTTGGTGTGTCACGGCCGAGAGTTATTCTTTTTTTTAGAATCCTTTGCAATTTCAATTCATTTTGGGAGATGCTATTACGTGTTGGTGGAGGAAAAGCAAGGTGATATATTTAATTGGAGTGAATTTAATTTGGAGGAAAGGCATTGCTGCCACGTCTAATTTTTAGTAGAGCCCCAAAAGCTTGCTTGCATTTTAATTTGTCACATACCTTGAGCATTTAATTTTACTTTCAAGTTGCATTGTGCATTTAATATTTTAACTTAAGTGTTGCATTTTAATTAATTTAATTATGTTTGGATATTTGTATTTTGCAGTGTTAGGTTTAGCATCTTCTTTTATTTTAATGTTTTCAATTATGTTTGGTTGCATTTAATTTCTAGTTTTGAATTAATTTAATTTTCTTCGCAAAAACATTTTCAAACCCCCCCACTACGTGTTAAACTTGAGACTCGAACCGCATTTGGTCCTTGAGAGACGACCTAGGGGTCATTCCCTAGCTATACTGCATTTCTCATATGCAATTAAATTTGTATGGGCCGCGACACCCATCAACCAGCTCTGGTGCCAATTGTTAGGAAACAGGTTGGCTTCGTTTTACACCAAGAAGGGTGGGTGAATTGGTGTTAGTTCAAAAACAAAATCTTTTCGCAATCTTGATATGAAAATTCAAAGCTTTTGATCTTTCCTTGAAATGCAAGTAATGAAAATTTCAGTGTAGCGGATAAACGTAGTTGACTGCTAAACAGATAAAGTCGGCTGAAATAAAGGGTGCAGGGATAGAGAAAATCAAACACTGATTTTTATACTGGTTCAGGCAACAATGCCTACATCCAGTGTCCTTCAAATCTTGGAAGAAAATGCACTATAATGGTTGTGATTTTTACAACAAGGAATTTATAGAAGCACCATGCAAAAATATAAATCTCCTATCTAGCCCAAAACCAAATATAGTTGCACACACAAAACCAGAATTGAAGCAAGAATCCCCTCTTCTGTAATCTGAACCCACGTTGAACAATCCTCAACGTGTAACCAACACTCTTCACAGGATGCCAAGTCTATCACAGCACGCTTCACAGGTTGCCAAGCCTATCACAGCAAACTTCACAGGTTGCCAAGCCTTCAGTCAAATACAGCAGTCTTCACAGGATGCCAAGCCTTCAAGATCAAACCAGAAGCACCTTCTTTGTGCATATGTTGATCAATCAGTGTGCGCAAAAGACTCCTCAATTTGAATATCTCTCAAGAAAGATCACCACCGTCTTCTTGGAGAATTCTTGGAGCTTCCTAAACTGAGAACTTTCTCTAAAACAGGACAATGAAAATGTTAGATCACAAAAGTCTCAGAACAAATCGTGTTTCGTTCTATTTATAGTTTTCCTGTCATTCTCAATCGAATTGCCTACTAATCCAGTTGACTGTATTAAAACAGTTATAACAAACAGACAACACAAGGCTCCTCAGTCAACCAAATCAATGCACATTCATGACAGTTGACCCAGTCAGTCAATCCTAACTAACTTTTGAAAATATAATCGTTGGAGCAAGTAGGCATAACAGAATTTCAAAAATAACAGCAACACAGTCAAATAGGTGTTCCACACTGTCGACTGTCACATGAAAAATCACTTTGAAATTCTTTTCATCTCAAAATCTCATCAAGCACATGTTCACAAAATCTGTACAAAGATTTTAGCATAGTTGAATCCATTACTAGTATATTCGACTGAGCCAGACCGTTGTCACAACAAATATAAGTTCATAAAAGTGCTTGTGAGCTTTTCTTCAGAAATGTGCAGAAGTAATCAATACCATTTTATCACACATTTCAATACAAGCATGTTCCATACATATAACACATATCCAATCATAGGAACACACATTGCAAATCAACACAACATGTTCAACAAAAGCAGTTTTCAAATTAGTTTGATATATCAGCTGAACATTTAAACTTGGAACATATGTATTGTTATTAAGCAGTGTGTTGTCATCATCAAAAACCAGTTTGATATAGAGTTTGTGTTGTCAACAATCTCAACATTTTGGGTTTATCACAGGAAGCACTCGTATTGCAATGGAGGACCACACCAACTTCTTCCCTTAGACAAATTTTGAGAGATACACGGCTGAGCATATCAGAATTTTACATGAAAAATTTAACAACTTTGCAAGAGAGCATCGTGCTGCCCCACAACAAGTAGCAGAAAGTTCATCTGAAGAGGATTAAATGGAATGTTTCTGACTCAACATAGGGCTATAGGAAATCTAACTATCTTAGCATAAGTGTGTATTGTGTCTAATTTGTTGCCTCACTCATAATAGAATGTTCATTAGCCGTCTGGTTTTGTTAATCAAGGTGTAATGGTTTAGAATATTATTTCCTTTGCAATATGTCATCATCTTGTTCTTGTCTAATACTTTGTAATATTTTTGGAACATGAATGAAATTAGTCATTATGGTTTAGTTCCATTGGCTTTAAATTTCTTGATTGAATGTGTTCTCATCCATATTGAATCGACTCTGTGATTATTGAAGTTGATTATGCACATGTTTATTGTTACATTAATTATTTTGCATACTCACTTCTTAATTGTATAATTTCTTGCATTATTGTGATTCTAAATTGCTTGATCTTCAAAAGATGCTGAAAGGTTTTGAAGGAAACATTGCTTTTGAACTTGCAAATGGAGTCACTACTCAATGAAAAAGCAATGAAATCGACTTGAACAATGAATCAATCGACTATCACTTACAAGGGTTATAAAATCCATTTATTGGAATTTGTTTATTCTATTGTGTGATTATTTTATATTGGTTATCTTCAATATATCTCTGTTTCTATTTGATTGATATATCTGTGAGAATATATTGTGAGATTGTTGATGATTGTATCTTTGTGTGATTGAATTGGTGGTAATTTTGACTCTAATACAATTCTGATACAAACTGTTATATGCTCTGATACTTGTGAAAACTGCATTGTGCATTTAGGTTTTGATTTTAAAACATGCATACTGACAGAGGGAGCATTACATGATTGCATAGATTTTTCACATGCCTACACTTTAGGGGGAAATTTTCTTTCTCATGTGAATATGTATTATATGGGGAACATCTTTGAATAATTAATCTGTTTACATTGATCCATCTCTAGTATTTCATTTTATCAGCATATCATACTTAGAGCATACCTTTTTTGCTAATGCACAAAGGGGAGAAAAGTTTGATTGACTATTTGTTTGATATTTGATTGTTTGATACTATTGATACAAAGTAAATACTGTTTGAACGGTTTCTGATCTGAAATATTTTGAAATTGACTTTTGTTTACTCTGATATATTGGAAAAATCATTTAATCACATGTTCTTACTGTTTGCTTATATAAGCTCTGATATAGTGTGATTACATGATTGATTTTATGTGTTGTTTGTGTACAAACATGGTTGCTTATTAATAATGGTTGTGCATCATCAAAAAAGGGGGAGATTGTTGCGATTGTTGATAAGGGAAGCATTACTTTAACTAAACCTTAATCTCACAGTGTTCTAGTTTTTTATGATGACAACACATTATTAATAACACATGTATTGTTATGTGTTACATGTTCCATTCTTTATTATGAATGATATCTTGAAGAACATGTTTGTGTTGATTCTAATATATGTATGCATATTCACTGATTTTATACTTGATACATCATTTGTGATTGCATTACATATGCTTCTAAAAAAGAAAACCACATGCACTTTGTTGAACTTATATTGGGTAGCAAAACTGTAAGTTTTAAGTCGACTTCATTATGAAGTAAGTCGATTAAAACTCGTGACTTTGCACAGATTTTTTAAAATAGTGTTGTGAGTAATTTTGAAATGAAAAGTTTTTCAAAATTGTTTTGAAGTGTTAAAGTCGACTGCATGCGTAGTGAATTCAACTTAGTTAGTTATATGTTTTGAAATTCTGTTAATGTTTTTGTGTTATAACGACTATATTTCAATTCTATGCTAAAGCATTAAATGCAAGTCAACTGAATTAAATGCGTAATCAATTTGGTTGTTATGACTGTTACTAGTTGTTTTAACTGTTATAACCGCCTGATGACAATCGACTACATTAGTGGCAAAGTCGACTACAGGAGTGTTAACACCCTGGCAAGTGTACCAAATCGTATCAAATAATTATAGACAATAAGTCTGAATATCGTTTCCCAAGGGACTCTTAGGCCTAATCGCTTAAGTGAATTAATTTCTTAAGATTTGATAAAGATTGAATTTAGGGTTTATAATGCAAAAACTAAAATAAACATGCAAATGCAAAAGCTTGATCAATTGACATATAAAGATATGAATGAATGGTGTTGTTGGGGTTTACGGTTTCATCCTAATCCACTCTCCTATATCTACTATTCTTATTAAATTCAACTTTGTTATCAAAGTTCATGCAACTTCCTAATTTACTGTAAACCCGATGTCTCAACAAAGAGAGCCTACTCCTAATTACTAATTTACTATGTCTAGTCTCCCTAGTAATTAGTCATGCATTTCAATGTACAGAAGCTTAAAGCAATTGACTGTCCTATTCCTATGTCTAGGTAATATTTCATAATCAAGAGAATTTCCTTCATGTCTGTTATAAAACAGGTTGGCTTCTTTTTACACCAAGAGGGGTGGGGGGGTGAATTGGTGTTGATTAAAAATTAAAATCTTTTTGCAATCTTGGTATGAAATATTCAAAGCTTTTGATGTTTCCTTGAAATGCAAGTTATTGAAAATTTAATGTAGCGGAAAAATGCAGTTGACTGACTAGCAGATATAGTCTACTGGAAAATAAAGAGTGTAGGGATAAGAAAATTCAAACACTGTGTTTATACTGGTTCGGCCAACAATGCCTACATCTAGTGTCCTTTCAACCTAAGAAGCAAATGCACTATAATGGTTGCGGTTTTTAGAACAAGGAATTTATAGAAGCACCACGCAAAAATATAAATCTCCTCTCTAACCCAAAACCAAATATAGATGCACACACAAAACCAGAATTGGAGCAAGAATCCCCTCTCCTGCAATCTGCACCCACGTCGAACAATCCTCAACGTTTCGCCAGCACTCATCATAGGATGCCAAGCCTATCACAACAGACTTCACAGGTTGCCAAGCCTTTAGTCAAAAACAGCAGTCTTCACAGGATGCCAAGCCTATCAAGATCAAACCAGAAGCACCTTTTTTGTGCAAATATTGATCAAACAGTAAGAGCAATGACTTCTCCTTCTGAATCTCTCTNAAGCAAGATCACCACNNTCTTCTTGGAGAATTCTTGGAGCTTCTAACGAATTCAATCTGAACCACGAAAATGAAAATATCAAATCACAAAAGTCACAGAACAATTTGGATTCTGTCTATTTATAGTTTTCTGTTTCATCAGATTGATTCATAGTTGAATAGCCTACTAATACAGTCGACTGTATTAAAACAATTATAACAGACAATCAACATAAAGGCTCCTTAGTCAACAAAATTAAGACTCATTTATTATAGTTGACCAAGTCATACACTTTTAACTAACTTTTGAAAATATAGTCGTTGGAGCTTGTAGGCTTAACAAAATTTCAAACACAATAGAAACACAATCGAATATACATTTCACAATGTCGTCTGACACATGAAAAATCACTTTGAAATTCTTTTCAACTCAAAATCTCAAACAACACTTGTTCACAAAATCTGTACAAAGATTTTAGCATAGTCGAATCCATTAAAAGTGTATTCGACTGGACTAGAACTTTGTTACAACAATTATTAGTTCAAAAGGTGCTTGTGATCTTTTCTTTCAGAAATGTGTAATGATCAAAAACATTTTATCTCGCATTTCAATACAAACATGTTTCACAACTATAACACTCAATCAATCATAGGAACATACAAAGTAATTCAATCAAAACATGTTCAGCGGATAGGACAAACATTACAGAATAAGAACATTTAATACTGGAACATATATACTGTTATTAAGCACTTAGTTGTCATCATCAAAAACTAGTTTGATATAGAGTTTGTGTTGTCAATAATCTCAACAATCTCCCCCTTTTTTGATGATGCACTACCATGATTAATAACATAACCATGTTTGTACAGTTCCACAGCCGACAGAGTAAAATCATATATATCAGAAACATTAACACAGTTCAGTTACTCTGCATATACAACAAAAATATCAAGCACATAAAGTATGATGCAACAATTCTCCCCAGATAGACTTGCTCTCATACACTCATGTAATACTCTCCCCCTTTGTGCATTAACAAAAAAGGAATTCTCAGATATTTATGTAGTTTTGAAAAACTATAGAGATGCATCAAAAAGATATGTAATGTCTGAAGTACAATGATGCTTTCAAAATCACAAGTTCATCACAAAACAATTGTTGCAACCGGTGTCGCGATGGGCCGACGATCCAAAAAGAAAACAAGTTTTGAAAATGTTTTGGAGTCGCCACCATAGTTTATTATGGAAAACTACGGAAAAACCATAAAATGATAAAGCACGGTCCACGAAAACCAAAGATTGGGTTCGGGAGTCGGTTACGTGTAGGGAATGTATTAGCACCCTATAACGCCTGCTCGATTAAATATGCGACTTTGATGTGGTTTTCAAAATGTTTAACTATCCCCAAAAAAGACATTATAAAGAAACAAAATATATTTTTAGTTTTTTAGGAAATTGCTTAGAGAATTTGTATGGAAAAGATTTGGATTTTTGGGAAGTGAACCTGACAAGGACTGGCCTTGCTCCTACGTATCTCCACTTTGAATGGAGAATCAAGGATCACGTAGTTTTGGCCAAGATTGTTTGTTGTTTGGAAACATTTATATTTTAGCATTTTTATAAAAAATGGAAAAGGTTCTTAGCACGAGGACGATGCGTGCGATCACACACGTGCTTAAACCTTTAAAACATATATGATAATTTTATGAAAGGGGAAAAGGTCTTAGCATGAGGACGATGCGTGTGATCACACCCATGCTTAAAACCTTAAGCATATTTTTTTAATTTTTTTCAAGTAGAAAAGGTCTTAGCACGAGGACGATGCGTGCGATCACACACGTGCTTAAACCCTTAAAACATTTTTGATAGTTTATTAAAAGGAAGAAAGGTCTTAGCACGAGGACGATGTGTGCGATCACACACGTGCTTAAACCTTTAAAAAATATTTTTTTAATTTTTAAAAGAAGGAAAGGTCTTAGCACGAGGACGATGCGTGCGATCACACACGTGCTTAAACCTTTAAAATATATTTTTTAATTTTATAAAGAGAGAAAAGGTCTTAGCACGAGGACGATGCGTGCGATCACACACGTGCTTAAACCTTTAAAATATATTTTTTAATTTCTATAAAAGGAAAAGGTCTTAGCACGAGGACGATGCGTGCGATTACACACGTGATTAAACCCTTAAAACATTTTTGATAATTTATTAAAAGGAGGAAAGGTCTTACCACGTAGACGATGCGTGCGATCATACACATGCTTAAACCCTTAAAAACATTTTTGATAATTTATTAAAAGGAGGAAATGTCTTAGCACAAGGACGATGCGTGCGATCACACACGTGCTTAAACCTTTAAAATATATTTTTTAATTTTTATAAAAGAGGAGAAAAGGTTTTCTGCCACAAGGACGATGCATGCGATCACACATGTGCTAGAAACCTTAAAATCTTTTTTTTAATTTTATAAAAAAGAAAAGGGTTTTCTAACACAAGGACGATGCGTGCGATCACACATGTGCTTAAACCCTTAAAACATTTTTAATTATTTTTACGAAAAGGAAGGAAGGGTTTTTTAGCACAAGGACGATGCGTGCGATCACACATGTGCTTAAGCCCTTAAAACATTTTTTATTATTTTTATACTTTTACCTTTTTGGATTTTTCTCCTCCTTTCAAACCGGCAAGCTACAAGTGGTCGGTGCTTTCACCTCTGTACCGCAGCCAAAATGAGTGTAGCAGCTGCCTCTTTTTTTTTTTTTTCTCTTCCCTTATGTTCTCTTCCTGAAATTCAAATTTTTTTTCTCTCCTCCCCTTTTCTTGTTTACAAGCTGCATATTTATATACACACATTTGTAATATTATTGTGATCTTGCCTTAATGGCGAATTAATTGTCAATTANCAAAATANGGAAATAAATGGTCTTGATTGAAGAAAAATAAATCAAATTAAAATCATATTTTTCTCTGTAGAAAGAAACTAAATAAACAATCAATATATTATTTTTAATTATTGTTTGTAATGATTGCCATAATGTTGATTCGAATTATTATAAAACAAAAGAAAATTTTGAAAATATTCTAAAGTGATCTATGATGCATTAATACTATCATACATTAATCACCATTCTTTTCTTTTCATTTTATTCCCGTGCACCCTTTTTTTTTTATTTTTTCCTTCCTTTTTTCCTTTTGTTTTTCTTTTTCCTTTTTTCTTCTTTTTTTTCTTATTTTTCTTTTCCCTTTTCCTCTTTTATTCTTTTTCTTTTTTTCTTTCTTTTTCCTTTACGTTTTTTTTGTTCTTTTTTTTTGTTCTTTTTTTTTCTTTTCTTTTTGCCAAAAAAGAATCAAATCAAATAAAAAAATAAAAAATTAAATCAAATACCAAATAGTAAAATAAAAATTAAAAATAACAAAATAAAAATAAAATAAGACAAAAATAAAAACAAGTTCTATTATTTATTCAACCGGACGAAATTGGGTGTTGACAACTGCCCCTCTTTACTCAGAATTTACTAGGTAATATGAAAACAAGTTTTCATATTATCTGAGTAAAAGCTAAGTAAAGAAAGAAACACTAATTTCGTCTGGGTTTCAAAAAGAGAAAGAGGAAAAAATAGAAAAAAAAAATCCAAATAGATATGATAACAAAAATCAATGAAGAGTACCAAGATGCAACCAAGAGAGTTCGACCATTGCCAAGCAGAGGGCCGATATCACAGAAGAAAACTAAAATTTGACCATTGCGAACCAGAGGGCCGATAACAAAATGAAACCTGGATTTGACCATTGCCTTGCAAAGGGCCAAAATCGCAGAAGAAAAACTTAAATTT
>NW_014541985.1:250349-257403 GCF_000741045.1 Vigna radiata var. radiata | reverse complement strand
CAGAAGAAAAATTTAAATTTGACCATTGTGAAGTAGAGGGCCGATAATAAAACTAAAACCTGGATTTGACCATTGCCTTGCAAAGGGCCAAAATCGCAGAAGAAAAATTTAAATTTGACCATTGCGAAGCAGAGGGCCGATAATAAAACTAAAACCTGGATTTAACCATTGCCTTGTAGAAGGCCAAAATCGCAGAAGAAAAACTTAAATTTGACCATTGCGAAGCAGAGGGCCGATAACAAAACTAAAACCTGGATTTGACCATTGACTTGCAGAGGGCCAAAATCGCAGAAGAAAAACTTAAATTTAACCATTATGAAGCAGAGGGCCGATAACAAAACTAAAACCTGGATTTGACCATTGCCTTGTAGAGGGTCAAAATCCCAGAACAAAAACTTAAATTTGACCATTGCGAAGCAGAGGGCCGATAACAAAATTAAATCCTGGATTTGACCATTGTGTCGCAGAGGGCCAAAATCGAAGAAGAAAACCTTAAATTTGACCATTGCGAAGCAGAGGGCCGATAACAAAATTAAAACCTGGATTTGACCATTGCCTTGCAGAGGGCCAAAATCGCAGAAGAAAAACTTAAATTTGACCATTGCGAAGCCGAAGGCCGATAAGAAAAAGAAAAACTTGAGCTTAAGGTGTCAGGCGAGCTGTGCTTTGGGTGCCAGACAAAAGTGGGCTTTTGTGGGCCAGGTGAAACTAGGCTTATGGGTCAGGCGAGCTGGGCTTAGGGGGCTAGGCGAAACTGGGCTTAGGGGCCAGTGTAGAAACTGGGCTTTGGGGCCAGTGTGAAACTAGGCTTAGGGGCCAGTGGCGAAACTAGGCTTATGGGGCAGGTGAAACCGGGTTTAGGGGCCAGTGTAGAAACTGGGCCTACAAATTGTGAAATTCTTGAAATTCATAATTTTGTGAAGTGTTTTGAAGTTTTGATAGAAATTCGATTTTTGAAACAATCTGGCTTAAAAAAGAAAAATCTGAATGTTATTTTTTTTATTTTTGGAGAAGAAGGATTCGATAACCATTCATATGAATGAAGAGGGTTTCGATCCGAAAAATTTGCTTTTTATGAATTGATGAAAAACATTTGCTTTGTTTTGCATTTCTTTTTTATTGAGTCAGTCATCTTACTTGCAATCATCAAACTGGTCTTTATTTTCAATGTTTTGTGAAAACTGAGTAATGTCATACATCCGAGATCTAAATTTGAGATTATTGCATTTTGACTTTTTCTTTCGAGACATCAGTGCACACATGCTTGAACTGGTAGGTGAAAAATGAGAGATATTTAGGAGGGTTTAGAGAAGACTAGGACAACCATGTGGGCACATCATTCCTCACACACTCCTTGAAGGAGATGTAATATGCGAGTGTCAAGACAAAACACGATATACCAAAAAGTTTTGCCCTGGTTTAGTGTTTGGGAAAATGAGCATAGGGGTATGGATCCATGAAAATAAGGGTCAACAAATCAAATGAAACTTGCAAATCTGCCCCAGTCTTGGGATCATGGGTTGATGAAAATTTGTATGAGACTCACAAATCTGCCCCAGTCTTGGGATCATGGGTTGATGAAAAAATTGTATGAGACTCACAAAGCTGCCCTAGTCTTGGGATCATGGGTTGATGAAAAATTTGTATGAGACTCACAAAGTTGCCTCAGTTTTTTCCTTGGCAAAGGCTTTCATTTGGAAGAGGTAGTGGGCATGAAAAAGATCGGCTAAAAGGACGACCCCAATTGGTTTGATTTTCTTTTACATCCTTCTGGCTAGTTGGCAAGGATATCCCCTCTGCCCAAGACATTATCTTCTTCTCTTTTTTGTCATTCATTTTTTAATTCATTCATTTTCAACATTTTTTTTACAACACATTGAAAGTCATTTTGCCTTATCGCAAAATTAAGCTTTATGAAAAATTGAGCAAACATTATCCAATCTGTGTGGACTTTATTAGGCTTGTAACGTGGCTAGGGCCTAAAAGGTATTTGAAAAAAAGGATATGAAGGCCCAAATGAATGTTTGTTGGTTATATTTTTTGAAACAAGGGTTATTATCTAGGCATTGCATCAACTATTTGACTTTTTCAGCACTTTGCTTTTCTTGAAGTTCATTTTTCATTCTTCTTCATCATCACTTTAAGATTCTTTTTTTGTTTTGTTTTGTTTTTTTTTGTTTTTTTTTTATTTATGTTCACCGTTTGTTGATGAATTCTCCTCGTTTAATCACCGAGTGCTCTTCATTTGCATCTCGAGTTGAATCATACTTGATGATTTCCTTTGCTTGGGGATAATTTTGAAAAATAAGTTAATGTTGGCTCATACGGGTAGCAACGGTGTGTTGTTTTTTCTTTTTGGATGAAGAAAGAGAGCCACACATCATTTTGAACTCCGATTGCTTTACTTTCAAAAGATTAACCCTACGACTATATGACCTCAACATAAGTCGTTTTTTTTTTCATTTTTTTTAGACTGCCCTTTCAGGTTTTCAATCTAGTTGACTTATTATTCTTTTTTTTTTTGAAAATTCTTTTTTTTGTCTCAATGGATTCAGGGATCACCTTATTAGCGCAAGTAAGAAATCTTTTGGCCAGACCGAATTGCCCAGAGTAAAGGTTTAATTTGTTACTGAGGGCAGTAACAGTGTTTGTTTTGGGGAAGATGCTTTATTTTGGAAAAGTGAAGGGTGAGGGTTTTCAACAACATGGACACAAACGTCAATTTTTTATTTTTTGATTAAACACTGGACCTCGGAAAAGTCTGACACTGCAACTTTTGTTTTTGATTTATCATTTTTTTTTAATTTTTTTGTTATTTTTGAAAAACAAAAGTTTGACGATTTGTAAGAAAGACAAGTGACTCAAGATTGCCTTCATTTTTTGTTTTTCAATTTTTTTTTTGAAATTTTATTAGATGAAACAAAAAAAGAGAAAACAATGTAGTTCAAGTACTGATAACGATTGAGAAACAGTTATTTTCATGTGTCATTTTTTACCAAATTACACCCTTTAAGACTTAGAATGAGCTTAGAATCAAGTAAAACCCAATAAATGAGTCAGTCGAGAGTCAAAAGTTGTTTTTAGCGATATTATGCTTGTTTTGCATTGTTTTGAAGCTATTTTGATGAAAGTCAAGATGGAGACTGAAGATGAAGGTCTTAGACTCAAGACAGAAGAAGAAAATTGAAGAAAAGAAGAGTCTAGGAACCGCCCGGCGGCAAAATTGCACCGCGGGGCGGTCCAGTGCGAGGAGGAGGCACCTGGCATGGACGCTGGGCGGATTTACGATCAGAGGCAAACCGACGGGCAGTGGCTCCCTGCCGCCGGGCGGTGGCGCGATTAGGGGCAAACCGCCGGGTAGCATAAGTGTGCCACCGGGCGGTTGTGTGCTGGGCCTGGGCATGTTTTCTGTGACGCTTCTCAGCTATAAATAGCCCTGTTGCGATTTCATTCTCATTCTTTTGACAGAAGAGGGCAGCCATACCTAATTTTCACTCTCTGGACAAGATCTCTTGGATGCTTAGGCTCCTTTTCATCTTATCTAGGGTTTGCTTTTCCATTCTTCCATTATTTTCATCTAGGTTCACCATGACAATGGTGAACTAGACCCTTTTGTTGTTGAGGGAAACAATGTAATCTTTTGAAACTCATTTTAATTGAAACTCTTGTTTATTTATATGATTCTTCATATGCTTTGATTATCAATTGTTGGATTCTCATTTGCGCTTAAAGCTTTTATCGTTTAACTCATTCGATAACTGTTGTTTATCTCTATTGATAGGGGAACGTACAGTACTGTCATGAACTGGTGAGAAAGTCCTTGATTAAGCAATACCAACCTAGGGATAGGGGGTAGGACGATCAATTGGTTTTGCTTCTGTTCTTAATGCATTATTAATTGCTAGAGGAGGCTAGGGATAACAAGCCGGTAATTAGTAATAGGCTCTTTTTGCCGAGGGATCGGGTTAAGGGTAGGCCAAGAAAGTTTGCATAACAATTAGATAATCACGCACATTAAACAAGAGGAGTAGATAAGAGGGAGTGAATTAGATGAAATTGTCAAACCCCAACAACTCCACTCATCCATAGTCTTTTTCGTCAATTGAATCAACCACATTGCATGTTTATTTTCTGTCTTTGCATCCACAACAATTAATTTTTCGAGTCTCTTGGGAAGAACGATATCGGGCATTATCGATTATATTACTTGAACGATCTGGTACACTTGCCAGTGAGTCAACAAGTACCCTAGTCAGAAATTATAAAGCCATGAAATGTCGTCCCAGTATAATTTGGAAATTAACATGAAACAGAGTCAATAGGGTGGCCCATCATTCAGAAGTTCACAAAGTGCGAGTCAGGAAATCTTGGTCAACTAACTCGGGCCTTGGCCATCACCTTCTTCATTTCTCCGATCAGTTTATTGCAGCAATTGAGGAATGTTTCAATCCCCTTAAGCGGGATAAAGATGGCATTACAGACTCACCATCAGCTAATAGCTTAGGAATGCCTTTAATGGCTTTGTTAGCAAGGGAAACTAGTTACGAAAGGCCCTTTTTTTTTTTAAATCCGCCCTTGTTCAATATGTTCCTCCATTTGAATTATCAATTCTTGATGTCTCATTTTTAGCTTGATACCAACATTCCTTCTTTAGTTTTGCCATTGCTGCTTTCACACACTATTCAACATTGTGAAATTGCTTTTCACAATTTAGGTTGGGAGAAATTAACTTGAATGAAAACTTGATTGTCTTAACCCTTTCTGCGATACATTGGCTAAGGCAATATTTCATTAACAATCCATTATCTTGGGCCTTTCTTCGAAGCAAACAACATTGCCCCCAACCGTTCTTAACTTGATGAAGCATTTCAGCAAAGATTCATTCTTCATATGATCTGCAATGTGGCAAGAGGTGCAGGCGTTGGAGATCCTCTCTTAGGATACCCAAATTGTTTTTTTTTTTCTCTTTTTCTTGTTTCTTTTTTTGTGTTTTTTTCTTGTTTTTTTTTCTCTTTTTTTTTTTTTTTTTTACACACACAAAACACTGGATACGCAATGATGTATGGTACACGATGTTTGCTGCCAAGAAAGCATGCCATTTAAACTTTTTGTCCCCGAAGCATGCATAAAGTTGCACTTATTCATTTGCCCCTTTCATCTTTGGTTTACATTGCAGTAGTTCACTCAGGGGACATGTGGCATTCAAGGTACCCTTACTCATGCGAGAGATGAACCACATATGGAATACTGGTAAACAACATAACATCTTCCCGACCTTTAGCTCATGACACTAATTAAGAGTCCCATAAATTTCAGTTAGGACAACCAAGACTGGATTCTCAGAGCAAACTTTGTATCCAACAAATGCATTCATGGCGGCACAGTCGACCAACTCGCTGATATTAGGAAAGAGCATGACACCATAGTGGATAAGAGCTAGTACATTCATGAAAGTTTCCCGCTTTTCCTCTTCGGTTAATCAATGCAAAAACCACTCTAGGCATCCTTGAGCTAGTATGAATTCGCTTTCGAATTTTATAGGGTGCATTTTCGTGATTCTCGTTAGCTGCAAGTCAAAGGTATATTGCCCAAGGTGATTGTTTGGATCTTTGCCCTCAAGAAATGCATCTAAGATTTGCCCCAAATTCTTCCACTCTGACAAGCTTAACAAAATCTTATACCCGTTCTTGAATGCATCTTTCAGGGTTATCTTTTTTCACCAGATCCTTCAAGTGATCGATATTGCCCCCTTTGGCCTCAATGCGTAACCTTTTATCAAAATGTATGAACTCGAATGCCCCTTGACTCAAAATCCCATGTTAATTTTCATCTTTACCTTTAGGAATTAATCACAAATTTATAATTTTCTGACTAGAATCCACAAAATGTGACAAGACCATAAAAACATGAATAAAAAAGAAAGAAGGAAAAAACCAGATGTATAAAATGCTATGGTGATATGTATAAGGTGCTTGATTTTATTGTGCAAAAATGAGGATTATAAGACTGCACACATCTCCCTTTGTGCCCTAACGAAGGTTCAACGCTTAAGGTCATGGGTTAGGTACATGCAACCTCACAAGGATTATTCCCTAAGCCTAAAGATCAAAGGTCACTAGAGCTATGGCCCCCTTCACAGCGTCTCCGCAACAATCGAGTAACCAACTAGATGCGGAGAGACAAATGAAAAGAACAGACTCTAGTTGGGGTTCTCACGATAGCCAAACAGGAAGTATGTCCCAAATGACACCGCTACACAACCCCTCTACTTCTAGGCTACACTTAGACCCGGGTATAGGGCCCCACTGATGATATGCATAAAGTGTGTGTGCGAATGAAGAACACAATGCACCCAAACCCTCACCTGCAAAACAACCAGAAAAATTCCAGGCAGATATAAACATGTTTTCTACCCTAGGGTTCAATATACAACAATTATTGCAATTATTTCAAACATCAAACATAGATAAAGAAAAAGGGGAAGAAAAAAATAAAGCAAAACTACATCGAATTTGCGCATCTAATTAAATGGCCTGACTCTCAAAGTTCCCCAGTGGAGTCGCCATCTGTCACAACCTGTGTCGCGATGGGACAACGATACAAAAAGAAAACAAGTTTTGAAAATTTTTTGGAGTCGCCACCATAGTTTATTCTGGAAAACTACGGAAAAACCATAAAATGATAAAACACAGTCCACGAAAACCAAAGATTGGGTTCGGGAGTAGGTTACGTGTAGGGAAGGTATTAGCACCCTACACTGCCTGCCCGAAGGCAGTACCTTTAATTAAATATGCGACTTTGATGTGGTTTTCAAAATGTTTAACTATCCCCAAAAAAGACATTATAAAGAAACAAAATATATTCTTAGTATTTTAGGAAATTGCTCAGAGAATTTGTATGGAAAAGATATGATTTTTGGGAAGTGAACCTGACAAGGACTGGCCTTGCTCCTACGTATCTCCACTTTGGATGGAGAATCAAGGATCACGTAGTTTTGGCCAAGATTGTTTGTTGTTTGGAAACATTTATATTTTAGCATTTTTATAAAAAATGG
>NW_014541985.1:232866-249319 GCF_000741045.1 Vigna radiata var. radiata | reverse complement strand
TTTTTTTTTTTTTGCTTTTTCCTTTTTGTTTATTTACTTTCTATGATTCTTATATTTCGTATTTTTATTAAAAAACGAGTACAGCAAACCATCAATAATAAAAGAATATACCAAAACCTAAGAAATAAAAGCAAAGAAAATAAAATGAAAACAAAAAGTCCAATAAGAATGGGAAAGGATATATAATCAGGAAATTGATCTCCACCCTTCTGAAGCTGCCTTAAAGGTCCTTCACTGCACCACAAAAAGCTTCCACAGAATTGTTTTCATTCATCTGTGCACGTGCCTCTTTGCCCCACTCCTTTTTTTTGTTTCCTTATGTTCTCTTTCTGAAATTGGATTTTTCTCCTCCTTTTAAACCGGCAAGCTGCAAGTGGTCGGTGCTTCCACCTCTGTACCGCATTCAAAAGCCAAAATGAGTGTAGCAGCTGCCTCCTTTTTTTTCTGTTCCCTTATGTTCTCTTCCTGAAATTTAATTTGTTTTTTCTCCTCCCCTTTTCTTGTTTACAAGGTGCATATTTATATACACACATTTGTAATATTATTGTGATCTTGCCTTAATNGCGAATTAATTGTCAATTAGCAAAATAGGGAAATAAATGGTCTTGATTGAAGAAAAATAAATCAAATTAAAATCATATTTTTCTCTTTAGGAAGAAACTGAATACAACAATCAATATATTATTTTTAATTATTGCTTGTAATGATTGTCATAATGTTGATTCGAATTATTACCAAATAAAACAAAACTTCGAAAATATTCTAAAGTGATCTATCATGCATTAATATTAATTGCTTATGGGTCTGCTGCACCATTTTTCCAAGATAATCACGTGGAGCACCTCTCCCATTTTATCACCATTCTTTTCTTTTCATTTTATTCCCATGCACACCTTTTTTTTTTCTTTTTTCCTTCCTTCCTTTTTTCCTTTTGTTTTTCTTTTTCCTTTTTTCTTCTTTGTTTTATTTTTCTTTTCCCTTTTTTCTCTTTTATTCTTTTTCTTTTTTTTTCTTTCTTTTTCCTTTTCGTTTTTTTGTTCTTCTTTTTTGTTCTTTTCTTTCTTTTCTTTTTTCCAAAAAAGAATCAAATCAAATAAAAAAATAAAAAAATAAATCAAATACCAAATAGTAAAATAAAAATTAAAAATAACAAAATAAAAATAAAATAAGACAAAAATAAAAATAAGTTCTATTATTTATTCAACCGGACGAAATTGAGTGTTGAATACAATGTACACTCCCGCTGAAATATAGATGTGTGATGAAACAATGTGTAAAGCAATGATACTCCCCCTGTCATTATGCATGATTTTCAAAAACAGTTTGATTGCATAATGCAGAATATCACAGATAAGCAACAGTTTAAGCATAGATTTGTATCATAGTCAAACTATCAAATCACATATATATGCAATGATACAAATATCAACATTCTCATAATATTATCTCAATTTGAATATTAAACATGTAAAGATCAGAGATAATAGAAAAATAATAATGATTTAAGCAAACAGTAAGGATAGAATCAAATTCCAAAATTGGAATTGTTAACCCATATAGACGCAGTCGAATGCATTAAATCATCGGTCGAATGCATTGCTTTGCAGTTGTTGAATTCCAGATGTAAGTCATCAAAGCAATGTCCTTCCTGCAAAACCTTCCAAAACCCTCTTCCAGGTCAAGTATAATGGTTAAGCAAGAATGAAATAATATCAAAATAAAAGTCAATATTTGTAGATGCATGACAGTTTAAGCACAATTGACTTCAATCAGATCAAAGTCGAATAGATCATTTTACACTATTATCATTTAGAATCCCCAGTTCATTTCGAATTGTAAAAAAACCTTTCTTTGTTCAGAGGTTTTGTAAAGATATCAGCCCACTGATGTAGTGTATCAACATATTCAATTTTGATTTCACTTGTATTTATGTGATCTCTAATGAAATGATGTCTTATCTCAATATGCTTAGTTTTTGAGTGCATGATTGGATTCTTAGTTAAATTTATAGCACTAGTACAATCACATTTCAAAGGAATGTTGTCTATCTTAATGCCATAGTCTTCTAATTGACTCTTTATCTAAAGAGACTGTGCACAACAGCTTCCCGCCGCTATTAACTCAGCTTCTATGGTGTGGATAAAGCCACACAAGCTTGTTTCTTTGAATTCCAAGAGATCAAGGCTGAACCTAGTCAGTGACATGTTCCACTAGTGCTTTTTCTGTTCAGTTTACAACCACCAAAATCTGAATCACTATACCCGTTTAAAAAAATATTTGTGCCATTTGGATACCACAGTCCGAGATTTTTAGTACCTTTGAGGTACTTTAAAATTCTTTCAACAGCTGTGAGATGTGATTCCTTTGGATTAGATTGAAATCTAGCATAGAGACAAACACTATGCATGATGTCAGGCCTATTGGCAGTAAGATAAAGTAATGACCCGATCATACCGCGATACATTCTTTGATTAACACTTTTACCAGTCTCGTCTAGATCCAAGTAGCAGTTTGTAGCCATTGGAGTAGCAGCATCTTTGCAGTCCAGAATCTTAAATCTTTTCAACAGATCATTGCAGTATTTTAATTGATGAATGAATATGCCATCTTTGGTTTGTTTCACTTGTAGACCAAGAAAGTATGTCAGCTCTCCCATCATAGACAACATAGGATTAGTGGAACCAAAGATAATATCATCAACATAAATCTGCACATAAAGTTTATCCTTATTTGAGCTTTTGATGAAAAGAGTGGAATCAACTTTTCCTCTTGAGTATCCTTTCTTTACAAGAAATTAATTTAACCTTTCATACCATGATCGTGGTGCTTGCTTTAATCCATATAAGGCTTTCTTTAGTTTGTATACATGATCAGGGTATTCAAAGTCTTCGAATCTAGGTGGCTACTCAACATATACTTCTTCCTTAATATATCCATTTAAAAAGGCACTTTTCACATCCATTTGATATAGCTTGAATTTCATTGTGGACGCAATGGCTAGAAGTATTCTGATAGCTTCTAATCTTGCTACCGGAGCATATGTCTCATCATAGTCAATTCCTTCTTCTTGACAGTAGCCTTTTGCAACTAACCTTGCCTTGTTCTTTATAATTTCACCTGAATTATCCATCTTGTTGCGGAAAACCCATTTTGTACCAATTACTTATAAATCAGGTTTTCGAGGTACCAGTTCCCACACATTGTTCCTTGTGAACTGATTCAGTTCCTCTTGCATCGCAATCATCCAATTTTCATCACTCAATGCTTCCTTAACTTTCTTGGGTTCAATTTTGGACACAAAGGCAACGTTCATGCAGTACTGGTTTAGTTGTCTCCTTGTGGATACTCCTCTTGACATGTCACCAATCACATTTTCAGTTGAAACATTTCTTGGTACTTTCCATGTTTTAATCGACTCAGCTTTAGGGGATTCGACTTGCTCTGCCTCATCTTCTTTCTCAGTAGCTTCTTCAGGGACCTCTTCATTCATTGTGTTTTGATTTTCTTCAGCATAGATCTTGAGTTGTTTATAATGATTTGGATTCATGATAAACTTATCAAATGCAACATGAATTGACTCCTCCAAATTCATAGTTCTCTTATTATATACCCGGTATGCCTTGCTGGTCAGGGAATATCCTATAAAGATTGCTTAGTCAGCTTTGGAGTCAAATATCCCAAGATTTTCTTTGCCATTATTCAAAACAAAACACTTGCTTCCAAAGATTCTCAGGGGTGAAATATTTTGCTTTCTGCCTTTCAACAATTCATATGGTGTCAGTTTTAGTATAGACCTGATGATTGTCCTGTTCAGTACATAACATGTTGTGCTTACCGCATCAGCCCAGAAATATTTTGGTATATCCCTATCATTCAGCATTGATCTTGCCAATTCTTCAAGTACTCTGTTTTTCCTTTCCACCACTCCATTTTGCTGTGGTGTTCTGGGTGCAGAGAAGTTATGAGTGATTCCCATTTCAGCCAAATATTCATCAAAATTCTTATTTTGAAATTCTCCTCCATGGTCACTTTTGATAGCCTTGATCTTAAGATCCATTTCATTCTGAGTGGCAGTAGTAAATCGTTTGAAGAATTTAAGTGCATCATTTTTAGCTGAAATGAAAAAGGTCCAAGTATATCTCGAATAGTCATCCACAATAACTAGCCCGTATGAATTACCTCCAAGACTTTTTGTTCTGGATGGTCCAAATAGATCCATGGGAAGCAACTAAAGAGGTCTTTTTGTTGACATTTCACTCTTACTCTTGAATGGTTGTTTGGTTAACTTTCCCTTTTGACACGCATCACATAACCTGTCAATTTTGAACTAAATCTTGGGCAGGCCATTTACCAGTTTCTTAGAGACAAGCTTATTTAATTGACTCATACTGATGTGAGCCAATCTCTTGTGCCATAGCCACACATCTTCTTCTTTGGTCATCAGGCATACAACGAATTCGAATGCATTATCTGCGAAGTTGATTAACTAGATATTGTTCATCCTTTTTCCCACAAGCAGTAACTCATTTGTTGTTCCATTGCTGATCAGACAATATTTGGGTTCAAATGTGATCTTCAATCCCTTGTCACATAGCTAACTGATGTTGAGCAAATTGTGCTTTAACCCTTCAACAAGCAAAACATTTTTAATTTCATAAGATGAAGGAGTTTTTATTTTACCTATACCGATAATTCTTCCTTTGTTGTTATCACCATATGTGACATGATCAACGACTTTATATGAGATTTCTGAGAATTTTTTAGGATCTTCAGTCATATGTCTCGAACACTCGTTGTCAAGATACCATGTAGGACTTCTGAAATGTTGTTCTAAATCGGGTTTGACTACTCTGGATTTCGCCATCATGATCAGTTCTTCTTTATTCTTGGCATCAACAGAATGATCTTGATTATTCGTCTTTTTCAAGAACTTTGTAAACTTGCTGCTTAACAAGATTGTCTTCTGCATTTTTGAACATGATTCTTCATAACTGGTTATCTTGCATTCCAAGTTACCTGTTTCAAAGTTTTCAAAGAATCCATCAGATACAGATTTTAACTTCAAATTACAAGGAGCAGATATAATATCAATTCTAAAATCATAAGCTTTCTTTGAATGCGAAACAAAAGCCATCCCCAGGTTTTACAGTCAAATAGAATAAAAACAGAGTCGACTGAATTTTCAAATATCTTATGAAAACCAGCTCTAGTGCCAATTGTTATGAAACAGGTTGGCTTCTTTTAACACCAAGAGGGGCGAGTGCATTGGTGTTAATTCAAAATAAAAATCTTTTCACAATCTTGGTATGAAAAATTCAAAGCTTTTTATCTTTCCTTGAAATGCAAGTTATTGAAAATTTAATGCAGCAGAAAAATGCAGTTGCACTGTGTTTATACTGGTTTATAGTCGACTGGAAAATAAAGAGTGTAGGGATAAGAAAATTCAAACACTGTGTTTATACTGGTTCGGCCAACAATACCTACATCCAATGTCCTTCCAACCCAAGAAGCAAATGCACTATAATGGTTGCGATTTTTACAACAAGGAATTATAGAAGCACCACGCAAAAATATAAATCTCCTCTCTAACCCAAAACCAAATATAGTTGTACACACAAAACTAGAATTGCAGCAAGAATCCCCTCTCCTGCAATCTGCAACCACGTCGCACAATCCTCAACGTGTTACCAGCACTCTTCATAGGATGCCAAGCCTATCACAGCAGACTTCACAGGTTGCCAAGCCTTCAGTCAAAAACAACAGTCTTCACAAGATGCCAAGCCTATGAAGATCAAACCAGAAGCACCTTTTCTTTGCAGATATTGATCAAACAGTAAGAGCAATGACTTCTCCTTCTGAATCTCTCTAAAGCAAGATCATCACCGTCTTCTTGGAGAATTCTTGGACCTTCTAACGAATTCAATCTGAAATAGGAAAATGAAAATGTCAGATCATAAAAGTCACAGAACAATTTGCATTCTGTCTATTTATAGTTTTCTGTTTCATCAGATTGATTCATAGTCGAATAGCATACTAATACAGTCGACTATATTAAAACAGTTATAACAGACAATCAACATAAAGGCTCCTAAGTCAACAAAATTAAGACTCATTTATTACAGTTGACGAGATCATACAGTTTTAACTAACTTTTGAAAATATAGCCATTGGAGCTTGTACGCTTAACAGAATTTCAAACACAACAGAAACACAGTCAAATATGCATTTCACAATGTCGACTGACACATGAAAAATCACTTTGAAATTCTTTTCAACTCAAAATCTCCCACAACACCTGTTCACAAAATATGTACAAAGATTTTAGCATGGTCAAATCCATTAAGAGTGTATTCGAATGGACTAGAACTTTGTCACAACAATTATAAGTTCAAAAGGTGCTTGTGATCTTTTCTTTCAGAAATGTGTGATGATCAAAAACATTTTATCTCACATTTCAGTACAAGCATGTTCCACAACTATAACAATCAATCAATCATAGGAACATCCAAAGTAATTCAATCAAAACATGTTCAGCGGATATGACAAACATTACAAAATAAGAACATGTAATACTGGAACATATATACTGTTATTAAGCATTGAGTTATCATCATCAAAAACCAGTTTGATATAGAGTTTGTGTTGTCAAAAATCTCAACAACGTCTAGATTTCCCCGTATGTGTCCAAATTGACAAAATCAATGATCATGACATTGAATGAGTTAAACAATGGAAGCATAAAGTATAGAGAAGAAAACTCAAACTATTGATAACTAAAGTATATGAATAAAATAAGAACTTCGATATAAGAGAGTTTCAAAAGGATTACATCGTTCTCTAACAACAAAGGGTTTTAGTTCATCATTGTCATGGTGAAACTATATCAATTGAAAGGAATGAATGAAAGAGATAACCCTAGAATTGAATGATTGGAGCTTTTGCATCCAAAATCCGCCTCCAAGGAGTGAGAATGGGTGTTTTTGCATCTTTTCTCTGCCAAAAGATAACCCTAAAGGTCGCACAAATCTATTTATAATCTATGAAAAATTCCAGAAAATAGTCCCAAGCCCAACTACAGCACTCAGCGCTGGTTTCACCGCTCAGCGGTAGGTGCGACACTCAAGCGGGACGCTTAGCGTTCATGCCCAAGCGTTTGGCAGTGTTGTCTCTGAGAAGGCCAATGCTCAGCGCTGGATCTGGCACTCAATGATTTGCGCAACTCTAACTTTTCTCCTCTACGTTGGCGCTTAAGCATATGGCAGTGGCTCTTTTCATAAAGCTGGCACTCAGCGCTGAAACTGGTGCTGAGCGGTGGCTGTGATTCTTCCTTTGCACCTTTTTTCATCCTTTCTTGAGTCCAACTCCTTCCTACTTCATTCTCCATCATTCAATTCTCGTCTAACCCTGTCAAAATAAGGAAAACCAAGCATAATATCTCTAAAACCAACTTCCACTCTCTTTTACACTAACTAAAGCAATTTGCATGATTTTGAAGTTAATTTCTAAGTCATAAAGGGTGTGTTTTGTATCAAAATTAAGTATGAAAATAACGGTTTTTGAACCGTTATCACAACCCCAAACTTAGAACTTTACTTGTCCTCAAGCAAACAAAACAAAACTCAGCTTTTCACCTATCCTCATCATGGTTCAACACATTCAAACCCATTCTTTCACAACAAGTAATTACTCAATTCAGCTTTTCAATGGAATCTCATCAAGATGCACACATGCTTCACCTTATCATAACTCAGAGTGTTCACATAATCATATAATTTTCAACAGATGTTATTCTTATGAATAATCAATTAACTAAGCACAGATGCAATCATGAATTCATGGAATCAATCCTCACCAGATAAGGTGTCTCACTCAATCACTCAAGTGTTTAAGAAGTCACTCCTTCCCTCTACTATCTACATGTCACATAAAACAAAATTGCCTTTCATTTACTACAATCAACATTCTCACACATAAATTCCATCACAAGGACTTTTCAAGGCTTATAATGAGGTTGGGCTAACAAGAAAAATTGTTTTTCCTAGATCACAAAATCCTCGAGTTAAGAAAGTTATTCAAACATTCATATTCAAGCACACACTCTCTCTTTCACCAATCTCACTCATTCCCAACTTTCCCTTTTTCTTTTGCATTGAGCTTTTCTTTTGATGCTTATCTTTTCTATCTTTTTCACGCTTTTTCATTCAACACATTAGCTCAATGCTTTTCTTTACCTTTCAATTCTTCCAACAACCCCAAACTTGACCTTTTCCAATACCATGCAATTATTTTCAACTCAACTCAAGGTAAAGATTTTTCAAAAAATTGTTCACATAAAGTGTTCAAGGCTTAGGTTCAAAAAGGGTAGAACACATGGTTCTCTTTACTTTGGAATGAAAATTTGGCTAAGTAAGGGCTTCCAAAAATGGCCTTGATCATCTGACACAAACATGCAATTCAATCAATCATAAAGATTTAGGAAAAATCATTCATGCTTTCAAGTAGATAACAAACATATCAACAAAAACTCTAGAGCTCAAAACTTCACAAATAGGCTTCACCCAATATTCCAAATAACATAATCACCCTGCTTAGCATCTTAATCACAATCATAATATTCATGCATCCATTCACAGTCTGTGAACACTTCACCTATATATGAGCATATAAAGCAATGTCAACCATCATCCACATCAAGCATCATAAAGCATACTCATCAAACAGTCAATTAAGTCAAACCATCATCAGATAAAGGTGTTCAGGCCAAGTACCATAAAAACTCTACACTACTAAACAAAAGCACAAATAGACGATAAGAAACATCCTATGGTGCCTCCCAAGAAGCGCTTGTTTATCGTCACAAGCCTGACCCAAACCTTTCTAGCACTTGTCAGTAAGTGCTTATCTTTCCAACACCCTTCAGTAGGTGTACCTTCCTGCACCCTTCAGTGAGTACATAAAACTTCTAGCTTCCCTTAGTAGAAGCTACCAAATACACAAAATTTTAAAAATTGTTCATAATTACATCACCAAGATTTAAAAATTTAAGCACAAGAAAAATAATGTTCTTGGATTACTGGGGTGCCTCCCAGTAAGTGCTCTTTTTACATCACTAGCTTGACACAATAAAGCTCACGTCTCCTCTTCCATATTGATGTCTTCATCACACCAACTCATTAATTGCCTTCGGTCCACCTTCTTGACTATCCTGGAGTATGGAGCTTCAATTTCTATCACTCCATTCTTTTTATGGCCTTTCACCAACCAATTCTTCTTCTTGTATCTCACTTGTAAACCAAGCTGGAATGGTGCATCCTCCAAGTCAATATGGACTATGCCTCCTTTATCAACATCTTCATCTTCCTGTACCTGCATGACATTACAATTATTACCTTTGTTAGCACATTTAGACCCATCAACTGCTGCATCTTTCTTTGACACTTTATATTTAGCCTCTTTTGTATTCGCGTCAGCTTCTCTTCAAAGGCAGTATAAATCAACTTGTGTTCTTGGTCTTTTAACATAACCATCTCGTCATGGATACTTAGGTCATTTTCAAGAATGGCCTTCCAAGAATCAATGGAACCATCTCATCGGCCTTCATCTCCATCACTACAAAATCAACCAAGAATTGAAGGTGCTCAACACGAATCACCACGTCCTCCACCACACCATAAGATCTCTTTGAGGATCCATCCGCCCCAACCACAAAAATATTGGTCGGCTTCAATGTTAACCCACCAATCTTTTTCAGCATAGATAAGGCCATTAAATTAATACCTGACCCAGAATCAAGTAAAGCTCTCCCTACATTAACATCTCCAATGGCGCATGGGATAGTAAGACTTCCTGGATCCTTCATTTTTTGATGGGGAAGTGCACACCTAGAGAGAATATACTAAATGACATACAAGAGAATGGAAAGGAAATAAAAAAAAAAAACGGAAAAGGGTAGAGAAGAGGAAACTTATGACTCGTAGACACGCCACTTGAAGAAGGCTCCAAGATAAGTGCTGAAGAAGGACCGCCACTCGCTTTGCGCAAGATAAGGTCTGCCCAAAATGGACGAAGAGATAGAAAACTATCTCTAAGAGGAATGCAAGAATGCAATTCAACTCAAGAATTCAATTCATTCAAAGGTTTCTACAAAAGAGAACCCCTAGGTTGCTTATATAGCTTTTGGAATGACTTTGGTGAAGAGTTTCAAGCGATGTGGGACTTGGAAGGCTCCAATTTTTGTCCAGCAGCTGCTGCAACGTCCCTAGGTACATGGGACTCCCACATTGCTTAATTCTCTCATTCCAAAAGGGTTTATAAGCTTCCTAGCTCTCCTAGAGTTCAAAAACTAATACTAGCCATGCTTCCTTATGCTACAAGCTAAGACGCCTACTTACTCTTCTTTTCTTTTAAGACAAGCCATGGGAAGTCCCACATTGCTTGTGCTAAAAGGAAAAGAAGGGTTTATAAGCGTTTATTCAACTATAACTAATGAAGAGAAACAAAGAGGCAAATACAAGCCTTTGAAACCTATTCTACTCTTTTTATGCTCTTTTGTCACTCTGAAAACTCTTCATTGTTGCCCCATCTATGATCATATCATTTTTGGTGGGTGCTTCCTTTTCAAAGGCCAAATACAACCTTCCTTTTTCTCAGCATCTTCCTCTTCAAGATCTATAATTTCTCCAAGATAATACTTTATGCGCTTGGAATAGACAGGAAGTTGGTGGAGTGCTTCATTTAGAGGCATAGTAATCTTCATCTGATTAAAAATTTCTCTAAAGTGCCAACAATTACTATCTTTTCTCTCTTCTCCTCTCAGGTAAGGAAGATCACTCTCATCTTTTTCAAATTTTTCTCTTTCAAATTTTTTTTCTTCCATCTTCTCATCCTCATCTTCACTACTCTCTAACTCAATAATTTCTTTTTCCACTCCTTCATCAACTATGCTCACAACTTTACAATCTTCTCTAGGGTTAACTTCAGTATTAGCCTTAAATTGATTCTTCTTCGTGACTTCCACCCTTTTTTATAACTGGCCAATTTGCATTTCCAAATTCTTGAAATTAGCTTCATGACTCTTATAATGAGAGTCGTACACCTTCAAGAATTTTTCAAATTTCTCATTAAAGCTTCTGACATGTTCAGCCAAACTAGCCACATGTTGCCATAGTGATGGTTGTTGTGGTCTATTAAATTGGTCTCCAATTTGTCCAGATTGATTACTCTGGCTTTTCCGAATGCTTGGGTGATTCTTCCAACCTTGGTTGTAGTTACCTTGGTTGAATTTACCCTGGCGATATTGAAACTGGTTGCCCATATAATTCGCCTCTTTTTGTTCCTCTACAGGGACGGAACATTGACCATTAATATGGTCACCACCAAAAAATTCACAGAGTTGTTGTTGAGCTTGTGAAACATTCCTCATCTCCTTCGGCAGTTGAGCAATGATCTTTGACAAGTTATCCAGTTGTTGAGATAGGAGCTTATTTTGAGCTAGCAATGCATCTTCAGTGGGCAATTGGAGAACTCCCCTCTTTTGAACTGTCACGGTGATGGGTCTCGCAACCCATGCAAAATTTAATGTGCATAAAAGAATGCAGTATAGCTAGGAAATGACTCCTAGGTCGTCTCTCAAGGACCAAACTGTGGTTCGAGAATTAGGTCAGACACGAAGTGGGTGGGGGGGTTTGAAAGTGTTTTGTTAATGCAAATAATTAAATTAAAATTAAACACCACCTAACATAATTAAACACGACTAAACATAATTGAAGACATTAAAGTGAACGAAAACAGTAAATTGAACAGTCCTAAAACAAGATGTGCAATCAACATAGGGGGAATTAAAAGACAATGGAACTTGAAATTAAATTGCTAAATTAGAATTTAAATGCACATTGTAACTTGGAATAAAAGGAGCAACATTTACCTCATAAATTAAATGTGATTCATCACAGAAATACTAAAAAGAAATGCTTCAACACATAGTTAAAGTGAGTGAGTAAGCTGCTTCCACATTGAACCACTAGCCGTTACCTCCTAATTCAAAACACCACTTTGCTGGAATAAATTTTAATTGAAGAGTGCATGAACAAATTAAATGTTCCAGGAAAAAAAATAAAAAAAATAAAAATAAAAATAAACACATCTTTGGAGTTCTCAAGTTGTGCAGGCCGTGACCATATCTTCTCCTATTGAAAGCAGCATCCTCTCAAAGCATGATATCAAAACAATTGCAAGTGTGTCGGCTCCCCATGACGCTGTTGCTGCTGCCTTCAACACCTATATCAAAACAATTGCACAAAGATAAATGAAAGGCAATGATAATCAGCGTGCTACAGTGGACGGAAAGAAAATGGCCGCTTGGTGTTTTTCTTACAATAAAGGGAATCAACTTGGTGCCTCCTACTGGAACGTAAATCAACACTTTCTTCAACAAAAAGTTAATAAAACCAAATAAAAAAAAGAAGAAGAAGAAGAAAGGGCGTCTAGCAAATTCCCAAATAATCCAAGCGTGAATGAACATTAAAAGATGGCTTTGCAATTTAGTGTGGCAACGTTCCAGGACCTATATATCATTCAACCAAAGTCTAAAATGACTAAAAACATGATTTTCCCGAGAAGAGGCTATAAAAAAAAAAAACGTTATAGTTGACCATCATTTTCTTTTCAGCCGAGAATCATCTCTTATTATGAGTGATGGCTGCAGCATTTTTCTAAGGGGCCATGTGTCCTAAAATTGGGGTGGGGTCCACCCTAAAAATAAAAAGAAACCCTAGGGCAAGTGCCCTAAAATTTTGGGCTCCTCATAATTTTTTTTAGCAATGGCCCAATGTGCAAAAGTTTGTCCAAAAAGTTTAAACAATTAAAATTACAATACAACTAAAATTCAAAATGTCTACTTTGAGAGTCTTGAATTTATTTTGTGTCCTCCAAATGTCCCAAATTGTGTTTCCAAAATTTTCCCTGAAAATAATAATGCAAATAATTTGCTAATAAAATTCAAATTAATTAAAATTATAATTTTCGGTCAAATTAAGCATAATTAGGAAAAACGGGAAAATACCGGACAATTAAGCACAATTCCCTGATTATTCTAACATAATAAACTAAGTGAAATAAATTAAATATCGACTCATCAAAATAGACCACACTTAGTCTTTTGCACTCTTGAGCAAAATCAAGACGCAAATCAGGGAACAGTTCAACGGACATCAGAGAATTGACACAGACTCATCACACAGAAACAAAGACTCACAATGAAAGAAACAGAATCACACAATTCTCAAGAAATCTGGACAAAGAAAGGAAGGTAGACAGTATCTAACACAAAATCAAAGAAAACAGATACTCAGAGAAATAATCCAAGCAATTCAAGCATGGCAAAATAATCAATCAGTTCAAGAGGTGAAACAAAAGCAAAGAACCTCACAGATGCACACTATCAGTGTTTCTCTCAAGTGTCTAGGGTAAATAAATTGAACTCAATGCACTCAAGAAAGCAAGCAACAAACAGTCTTGGCAAGTCTCTAATATCAACATTCAAACACATATGCATGTTCAAATCAAAAGGTTTTTTATGGATGTGATGGGGTCAAGGGTAAGGGAGGATAAATATGGATGAGAAGCTACAAACCAAAATAAATAGAGGAGCAATGGGGAACAAGTGTAAACACATTCAATTCAGACCCAAAACCTCTAATTCAATCCTCTTCTTGACTCCATTATTCACACAATTTTTTTTTTTTTCTCATTTTTTTGTATTTTTTCCTTTTCTTATCTTGTCTCTTTTTCTTTTCTCTTTTCATAACAAAACCGTATGAGACAAGATGTGCACATATATACAAAAATAACTAAGAAGAGGAACCAACTAGCCAACTCATCAGAATCCTCACGAGACCACACTTATTCCCAAAACAATTCCAAAGCTCCAAAATTCCCTAAGGTTAAGGTACACATGGTTTTTCACTTAGGGCTAGTGTATAAGCTTCAAAACAAAGAAATGTGAAAAGCATAGGTGCAAAGGGGCTATCAAAGGATCAAAACAGGGTAGGTTCATCTGGCTAGAGAGGCTCAAGAACAAAACTGCCTTTATCACTTCCAAACATGCATATCAATCAAGAATTATCAAAAAGAGTCGAGCCAAGGCATATGTGCAAGCAGTCAAGAGACATATCACACAAGAAAGAACATCAAGTGGCTCAAATTCCATACAGGGTATTTCTATCACAATCAATCACCCTCTCAAACATCATAATCATCTTTCAATCAGAGAAAAGCAAGGATTTGAAACCAATCAGAGTATCAATGAAGTGAAAGACACATCTACAACCTAAACAAAGTCCAGAAATCAAGAGAAGCATGCAAAACTATACACAAGACAAAACATAAACTACCTAGAAAACAAAAAATTTAACGCAGAAAACATAAACTGAAACAAAGAAAAAGTGAAAATCTCCCCCAATAGACCACACTTAAACTACACAGTGTCCTCAATGTGTCATAAGCATAAGATCAAAAATCAGGACAGTGAACAGATCATGGACAAGTGTAATAAATATAGGAAAGGAGGAGAAGGGAAAAGAAAACTCCCCTGGTCATGGTTGCAGTTGCCAATTTTGGACTTGTAGAGAAGTGTCTTCCATAAATAGATCAAGAAATGAAGTACTGAGGAAGGACTTCATCCGCCAAATCTGATCCAAAAGAGAATTGTCTTCCACAACCGGATCAAGGAAGGGATGATTCATCAGTAAATCACCTTCAATCGTGGAAGACGAAGAAAGTCCACCTGGCTTAAACTATCTGCTCATATCTGCCTGGTCCTCAACATCTTTATCAGTCTCCTCAGGTGCAAGAGTAGGGACATCTGAAGGTGGGAAAGTAGGTGGCACAATGAGCACAAGACTCTGGTTCCCATCTCCTAGGTCAACGACACTAACATCATTTTCCAGATTCTGAACAGTCTGAGAATGTAACTCTGAATCTTGAGACTGCTCCTGAATGAACTTAGTGGTCGTCTGCCCCATCTGGTTGGTCAAACTGTGAATTGACGCTCTGGTCTCTTGCATGAACTGAATGTTTTGCATGGTGTAGGCTCAGAAGTAGAAGGTTGAGGAGCTATTTGGGCAGGAGCATCATACTATTGACTATGGTGTTCCTGGACTAGTGGAGGCATAAAAGTATTCTGAGATGGTTGATAATGCTGTGGAGCGTCATACCATCCCAAGCTAGGGTCATTCCATCCAGGATCGTTGTTGTAACCATACTGAGCAAGGAAGAATTCATCCAAGAACATATGCTCAAGATCTTCCCAAGAAGTGATGGATCCTGGAGGAAGACCATAAAGCCAATCCCTTGCTGCTCCTTGTAGTGAATGCGAAAATGCCCTTAAAAACATGTGATCATCAGGGACATAAGGAGGTTTCATTGAAGAGCAAATGGTGTAGAACTCCTCCAAATGTCTATGAGGGCATTCACCTGCAAAACCATGAAACTTAGGCAACAAATGTTTTAGTCCAAAGGTGAGAACGAAATGAACATCATCCTCATGAAGTGAAACTGGCTCCGAAAGAGCACTCTCATGAGTGGGAGGATGAGTCCTATTGCTCTCAGCACAGAAATCAACAGAGTATTCATCACAATCATCAGAGTAACATCCAGAAGGAGAATCATATTCATAGGTACTGACAGAATAAGCATTATTCACAGAATCAAAATAGGTAGACATATAGAAAGGGGGGGGGGAAGAACAATGGAATGAAAATATGAAACTAAAGCTATCTAAATACAACACACATGACACGACACAAAAAACGGAACAACACACTCACAACACGAGACAAAACACAACACACACAAACACAACAAAAGACCTAAAACCGAACCGTTGGTCCCCGGCAACGACGCCAAAATTTTGATGGGTGTCACAACCCATGCAAAATTTAATGTGCATAAAAGAATGCAGTATAACTAGGAAATGACTCATAGGTCGTCTCTCAAGGACCAAACTGTGGTTCGAGAATTAGGTCAGACACGAAGTGGGAGGGGGGTTTGAAAGTGTTTTTCTGAATGCAAATAATTAAATTAAAATTAAACACAACCTAACATAATTAAACACGACTGAAAATAATTGAAGACATTAAAGTGAACGAAAACAGTAAATTGAACAGTCCTAAAACAAGATGTGCAATCAACATTGGGGGAATTAAAAGACAGTGGAACTTGAAATTAAATTGCTAAATTAGAATTTAAATGCACATTGTAACTTGGAATAAAAGGAGCAAGATTTAGCTAATAAATTAAATGTGATTCATCACAAAAATACTAAAAAGAAATGCTTGAACACTAGCCGTTACCTCCTAACTCAAAACACCACTTTGCTGGAATAAATTTTAATTGAAGAGTGCATGAACAAATTAAACGTTGCAAGAAAAAAAAAAAAAAAAAAAAAAAAAAAAAA